>NC_143133.1:103208311-103359826 GCF_059928025.1 Delphinapterus leucas
GTATTTTCTTCCATGAAGAAATCTAGGACAATAAAATGATAGGATTCATCTTTTATTCCCCTTTTCTCAGAGATCACAGTTTGAACTGCTATTTGTCTGATGTCTGAAAAAATTGCTACATATAGTACCCAGATATTTTAGGTTTTTTTTTTTTTTTGGTGGGAAGATAAGTACAAATGCTTTTACTCCATCATAACCAGAAATGGAAGTCCAAATAACTAAGACCAGATTTACACAGCCATGAATGTATTTCAAAACCCTAGACTTGGGCTTCCCTGGTGGCGCAGTTGTTGAGAGTCTGCCTTCCGGTGCAGGGGATATGGGTTCGTGCCCCGTTCCAAGAGGATACCACATGTAGCGGAGCGGCTGGGCCCGTGGGCCATGGCCACTGAGCCTGCGCGTCTGGAGCCTGTGCTTCGTGGCAGGAGAGGCCACGGCAGTGAGAGGCCCACGTACCGCAAAAAAAAAAAAAAAAAAAAAAAAAACTAGACTTTATCCTTACCTCAAGGAAGACAATAATAAAATATTTTCTGAGTCATCATGTCAGTAATGGCTCAAGATTTACTTCAGCATATGATACTGTAAATCTGTATCTAAAACCATGTGTGTTAATTCTATGACAGTGTACGAAACAAAAAATCTTTTACTCCCTGCCACTTCCACCACCAAATTCTGGCCCAGCTGTCTTACGTGCCAATGCTCATTCCTTTGAAGGATTTTAATACCAAATCAAAAAGAGTGGTAGGAGTGGTTTTCTCCACATGTAGCAATTTTAAACAATATTAGGTTCCATGTAATTTTAGAGACGCTAAGATCTCTGAAGAAATCTTTTATTTTACTGCAGGTGACACCTATTTGGTTTTATGCAATTTTTGTTTGCTCAGTAAATACTTTTTGCAAAATAAAAAATGGGCTGCTATCAAATCAATACAGCAAAGCATTCGAGAACCAAGATGGATGCAAGGAAATATAACATTTTTACATTCAGTACAGCTGCTGAAAAATACTGAGTGATCTGGCATTTCATCATCTATAAACCTAACTTATGTTAGGTTCATTTGTTATGTTGCCTTTTATATCCCACCATCCTACCAGCCTGACTTGGACTTTACTCTTCCCTAGAATTTGACTTCTCTTCACTAGGAAAAGAAACAAGATATCTGAAAAATACAGAGCTGGCTGGTGAGTCCACTGTGTATACCTTCAGAAGGTAGACATCCAGGGTGAAGATCTTGGATAGAATCCTCAAAGTAGGAAATAAATCCAGAAAGAAAGGAGAAGAAATGGCACTACTAACTAATAGTGATATTAAAATAAGTAGGGATATCAAAAAAGAAAAATATGAAAACCAAATGGAGAACATAAAAGGAAACTATATTTATAACATGTTAATGGATCAGAAGACTCATATTAAAAGCTGTCAATTTTTACCATATCAAATTTGGTATAAATTCCATTCATTCATAGTTTAAATCCAGACAATATTTTTATGAACTTGAAATCAGGATTTTAAAATTCATATGGCATGATAATGGTCTAAGAAGAGCCAAGATAAATCCAAAATGAATGAACAAAGAGAGGTGATGTGCCCTGACAATAATATTTATTATAAATATGTAGTAATTAAAACAACATGGCATCAATACAGGAGTAAATAAATAGATCAATAAAAAAAAGAAAGGCAGGGGGGAAAACATATATATAAGAACGATATATAATAGTGCTGATATTACATATCAATGGGCCTTTCCATCTTTCAATAGATTTACCAGTAAATACCTTTGGAGCACTAAACTTTCTGTATGGAATAAAATAATATTAGATCCTTTTAACCCACCACACAAAAATAAATGCTAAATTAAGATCTTGTAGATCAGTTTTCCCAGAAAACAGCTCTCAAGTTTGTATGCAGGAGGTTTACTGGGGAGTGCTCACGGGAGTGAGAGAATAAGAATTGGACAGAGATAGAAATTAAACTGTGAATCAGTTGCAACAGGTTTCAGCTAATCTCACAGGAAACTCTGAGGGCTCTGCAGAGACATTCTCAACTGAGAAGCAGGCTGCCCCCAGGAAGGGGAGGAGTCTTCTAGGGAGAAGCACCCTCTGACTGAGGACAATTCCTGTGGAAGGATCCAGCTTTGCAACTTCATCAGGCAAAACTCCCAGAAGCGTGTGCCTTGTGGTTTAAGGGAGATCTGGGAAGTGTACTGTAGTAGTCACTTCAGTCCATCCCTCATGCTGCTCAGATAGGATTGCTCTGGATAAGTTCACCCCGTTGGGAAGAACTCCGCCAGGATTCTTATGGGTCTCTTCTCTTGGGGATACTTATAAGGAGGCCCTCCACTGCTTCACCTTGTCTAGTGGCCACACAAATACTCATCCCCTCCCTCCTCTACTACTCATTCTTCATTCCCTCTGCTCTGAGCCAGCACCACCTAGGGGAGTAACTTAGACCCTCATTTCTAAGTGCTCTGGAAGCTGCTGAGTGGTGTAGTATGTAATAGGACCTGTGGATCTTGTGGTCACATGCCTATTGTTGCACCTCCTTAGTTTGACACAGTTGTATGCAGAATCCCTGCCAAATGGTTGAAACAGTCTATAAGCCTTTATAACGGTGCTGAATAAAGTCCTGCATGTGACACAAATATTGTAACATTCTCACACATTACAATTGCTTCCATCTTGCTTCTGATTCTTGAGCACTCCCACCTGACCTCTAATTATTTGGGGGTCATATAATCTCCTTTGCTATCAAGGAGCCTGGTCCTACCATCAGACTTGGTCTACAGAGGACAGCCACCACTAAGCTTTTCAACATTATTTTGGCCTCTCTTACAAGTGCATTCCTTATTACTTTGATAAATAAAGTATATTCTGGACCCTCCCATGGAACATAATTGCTGGTGGAGTGTCCAGCCTTCTGTGATATTTTTCCACTGTATGTAGGATCTCCTCTCTAGCCTGCTCACACCTTTTACTCCAGTCTTCCACCACCTGCAATGATGCTGGCATTTCACTTTCTCCAAGTTTTCAGGAGTTATCTGAACCACGTGTTAACGCTGACTCTTGGGTCCTCATCAGGGTGTTAAAGCTTTGATCAGCTCGGTGCTTTGTGACCACCTACAGGGGTGGGATAGGGAGGGTGGGAGGGAGACGCAAGAGGGAGGAAATATGGGGATATATGTGTATGCATAGCTGATTCACATTGTTATAAAGCAGAAACTAACACACCATTGTAAACAAATTATACTCCAATAAAGATGTTAAAAAGAAAAAAAAAGAGCTTTGATCATGGGTAGCTGTTCCCATATCACTAAAGTCTCCCTTATCTGACTTTATACTCCATCTTCTTTAACCTAGAATCCTCACGATGTTATAGTCCAAAACCACATTCCCATCTCCTGCTGGAACATGCTGAATAGATGCTGTAGCTCTTAGGTGTGATCCTGTCCTTCCCTCAGCATGCTCAGTACTTCCCTGGCCACATCATGTTATGACTAAACCCTAGTAGCTGATATGATAGTCAAAGGATGCGCTTGTAAGGAGGCAATTTTTGTCTTGCGATGCAAAGGCCTCTGTATAACCTTAATATAAACAAGAATCACTAGACTAACAGCAAGGAATGGGTGGCTTATTCAGGCCTAGGATTTTCATTCAGGAGAATATAAGGATTCAAAATTTTTGAGTGCATTAACCCAAGTCTTAGAGTCCCACCTTCCCAAACTCTGCCCTGAATTTTGTGTAGCAGACTTTACAGGGTTAAGAATTCAACTTTCTTTGGAGCTCCACTATTCTTATTTTTAAACTGTGGAACTGCCTTCCAACTGCAAAAGCTGAGAATCTCTTTATATACTGCCAATTCAAAACAAAAAGAGTGGGGGTTTTGGTAAGCTTCCCAAGGGTATTATCTAAGGGTGGTACAAGGAGAAGGCCCTGGGCATAAGGAGAGAATGCATGTAACAAAGGCCATTAGAGGAGTCATATATTTTAAGAGTCACTAGGCTACCATGTGCCAAGGTATATCATTATTTCATCTATGACATATGACATCACTGTCAGCCAGGAGTGGGTAATTCAACTCCAAAATCCATTTTAATATCTGTTTCCTAAGACCACTTCTTGTGCCAATTGTCACAGATCAGGTTCTCTGGAAAACAGATTCTGAAATGGAAATTAGCAAACAGCTGGTTTATTGGTGAGTAATTTGGATAAAGGAGGTAAGGAAACAAAATTGGGCAGAAAGAGAAGTTGCAGCAAAGGCCTAAATCCACTCCACAGAGAACTTGGAAGTTGGACCAGTGCTTTAGAGAAGTCCCAAATTGAGTCCAGTAGCCAGATTTTTGTCCTTCTGTATGAACTAGTAATAGAATACATGGCTATCTCTGAAGAGGGACCTGAATCTTGAGCAAGACAAGTCCCTTTGGCTGAGGATAATTTGGGGAGACAGACTGAGCTGTCAGAAGACAAGGCTTCTGGCAGATTGGAGAATGCCCTTAAGATAGAATCTGGGCTCTGCACCACAACATCCACTACCATCCCAAATACATAAATCAAACCTTGAATGATAGAGAGATAAGAATATCTTTGTGACATAGGAATATAAAAGAAATTCTTTTAAAAAAGTTAAATTTTTTTATTTTTTAGGGGATATATATTTTTTAACATCATTATTGAAGTATAATTGTTTTACAATGGTGTGTTAGTTTCTGCTTTATAACAAAGTGAATCAGCTATACGTATACATATATCCCCATATCTCCTCCTTCTTGCGTCTCCCTCTCAGCCTCCCTATCCCAACTCTCTAGGTAGTCACAAAGCACCGAGCTGATCTCCCTGTGCCATGCGGCTGCTTCCCACTATCTATTTTACAGTTGGTAGTATATATAAGTCCATGCCACTCTCACACTTCGTCCCAGCTTACCCTTCCCCCTCCTGTGTCCTCAAGTCCATTCTCTACGTCTGTATCTTTATTCCTGTCCTGCCCCTAGGTTCTTCATAACAATTTTTTGTCTAGATTCCATATATATGTGTTAGCATATGGTTTTTGTTTTTCTTTCTGACTTACTTCACTCTGTATGACAGACTCTAGGTCCACCACATCAATACGAATAACTCAATTTCATTTCTTTTTATGGCTGAGTAATATTCCATTGTATATATGTGCAATATCTTCTTTATCCATTCATCTGTCAATGGACACTTAGGTTCATGACTCTTTTTTTTTTTTTTTTCGGTACTCAGGCCTCTCACTGCTGTGGCCTCTCCCATTGCAGAGCACAGGCTCCGGACATGCAGGCTTAGCGGCCATGGCTCATGGGCCTAGCCACTCTGTGGCATGTGGGATCTTCCCGGACTGGGGCACGAACCCGTGTCCCCTGCATCGACAGGTGGACTCTCAACCACTGTGCCATGAGGGACGCCCCATGACTCTGTTTGAATTATGGTTTTCTCAGGGTATATGCCCAGTAGTGGGATTGCTGGGTCGTATGATGGTTCTATTTTTAGTTTTTTAAGGAACCTCCATACTGTTTTCCATAGTAGCTGTATCAGTTAACATTCCCACCAACAGTGCAAGAGGGTTCCCTTTTCTCCACACCCTCTCCAGCATTGATTGTTGGTAGATTTTTTTTTTTTTTTTTTTTGCGGTACGCGGGCCTCTCACTGTTGTGGCCTCTCCCGTTGCGGAGCACAGGCTCCGGACGCACAGGCTCAGAGGCCATGGCTCACGGGCCTAGCCACTCCATGGCATGTGGGATCTTCCCGGACCAGGGCACGAACCCGTGTCCCCTGCATCGGCAGGCGGACCCTCAACCACCGTGCCACCAGGGAAGCCCGATTGTTGGTAGATTTTTTGATGATGGCCATTCTGACTGGTGTGAGGTCATACCTCAGTGTAGTTTTGATTTGCATTTCTCTAATGATTAGTGATGTTGAGCATTCTTTCATGTGTGTGCTGGCAATCTGTATATCTTCTTTGGAGAAATGCCTATTTAGTTCTTCCTCCCATTTTTGTACTGGGTTATTTGTTTTTATGATATTAAGCTGCATGAGCTGCTTGGATATTTTGGAGATTAATCCTTTGTCAGTTGCTTCATTTGCAAATATTTTCTCCCATTCTGAGGGTTGTCTTTTCATCTTGTTTATGGTTTCTTTTGCTGTGCAAAAGCTTTTAAGCTTCACTAGGTCCCATTTGTTTATTTTTGGTTTTATTTCCATTTCTCTAGGAGGTGTGTCAAAAAGGATCTTGCTGTGATTTATGTCATAGAGTGTTCTGCCAAAGTTTTCCTCTAAGAGTTTGATAGTTTCTGGCCTTACATTTAGGTCTTTAATCCATTTTGAGTTTATTTTTGTGTATGGTGGTAGGGAGCATTATAATTTCATTCTTTTACATATAGCTGTCCAGTTTTCCCAGCACCACTTATTGAAGAGGCTGTCTTTTCTCAATTGTATATTCTTGCCTCCTTTATCAAAAATAAGGTGACCATACATGTGTGGGTTTATCTCTGGGCTTTCTATCCTGTTCCATTGATCTATATTTCTGTTTTTGTGTCAGTACCATATCATCTTGATTACTGTAGCTTTGTAGTATGGTCTGAAGCCAGGGAGCCTGATTCCTCCAGCTCTGTTTTTCTTTCTCAAAATTTCTTATGGTATTCGGGGTCTTTTATGTTTCCATACAGATGGTGAAATTTTTTGTTCTAGCTGTGTGAAAAATGTCATTGGTAGTTTGAGAGGGATTGCATTGAATCTGTAGATTGCTTTGGGTAGTAGAGTCATTTGCACAATGTTGATTCTTCCAATCCAAGAACATGCTATATCTCTCCAACTGTTTGTATCATCTTTCATTTCTTTCATCAGTGTCTTATATTTTTCTGCATACAGGTCTTTTGTCTCCTTAGGTAGGTTTATTCCTAGGTATTTTATTCTTTTTGTTGCAATGGTAAATGGCAGTGTTTCCTTAATTTTTCTTTCAGATTTCTTATCATTAGTGTATAGGAATGCAAGAGGTTTCTGTGCATTAATTTTGTACCCTGCAACTTTACCAAATTCATTGATTAGTGCTAGTAGTTTTCTGGTGCCATCTTTTGGAGTCTCTATGTATAGTATCATGTCATCTGCAAAGAGTGACAGCTTTACTTCTTCTTTTCCAATTTGGATTCCTTTCATTTCTTTTTCTTCTATGATTTAGCTGTGGCTAAAACTTCCAAAACTACGTTGAATAATAGTGGTGAGAGTGGACAACCTTGTCTTGCTCCTGATCTTAGTGTAAAGGCTTTCAATATTTCACAATTGAGAACAATGTTGGCTGTGGGTTTGTCAATATATGGCCTTTATTATGTTGAGGTATGTTCCCTCTATGCCTACTATCTGGAGGGTTTTTACCATAAATGGGTGTTGAATTTTGTGGAAACATTTTTCTGCATCTATTGAGACAATAATATGGTTTTTATCCTTCAATTTGTTAATATAGTGTATCACATTGATGGATCTGCGTATATTGAAGAATTCTTGCCTTCCTGAGATAAATCCCACTTAATCATGGTGTATGATCCTTTTAATGTGCTGTTGGATTCTGTTTGCTAGTATTTTGTTGAGGACTTTTACATCTATGTTCATCAGTGATATTGGCCTGTAGTTTTCTTTCTTTATGACATCTTTGTCTGCTTTTGGTATCAGGGTGATGGGGGCCTCATAGAATGAGTTTGGGAGTGCTCCTTCCTCTGCTATATTTTGGAAGACTTTGAGAAGGATAGGTGTTAGCTCTTCTGTAAATGTTTGATAGAATTCACCTGTGAAGCCATCTGGACCTGGGCTTTTGTTTGTTGGAAGATTTTTAATCACAGTTTCAATTTCAGTGCTTGTAATTTGTCTGTTTATATTTTCCAAGTCTTCCTGGTTCAATCTTGAAAGGTTGTGCTTGTCAAAGAATTTGTCCATTTCTTCCAGATTGTCCATTTTATTGGCATGTTGTTGCTTGTAGTAATTTCTCATGATCCTTTGCGTTTCTGCAGTGTCAGTTGTTGCTTCTTCTTTTTCATTTCTAATTGTATTGATTTGAATCCTCTCCCTTTTTTTCTTGAAGATTCTGACTAATGGTTTATCAATTTTGCTTATCTTCTCAAAGAACAAGCTTTTAGTTTTATTGATCTTTGCTATTGTTTCCTTCATTTCTTTATCATTTATTTCTGATCTGATCTTTATGATTTCTTTCCCTCTGCTAACTTTGGGGTATTTTGTTCTTCTTTCTCTCATTGCTTTAGGTATAAGTTTAGGTTGTTAATCTGAGGTGTTTCTTGTTTCTTGAGATAGGATTGTATTGCTATAAATTTCCCTCTTAGAACTACTTTTGCTGCATCCTATAGGTTTTGGGTCCTCTTGTTTTCATTGTAATTTGTTTCTAGGTATTTTTTGATTTCCTCTTTGATTTCCTCAGTGATCTCTTGGTTATTATGTAGTGTATTTTTAGCCTCCATGTGTTTGCATTTTTTACAGATTTTTTTCCTGTAATTGATACCTAGTCTCATAGCATTGTGGTCGGAAAAGATACTTGATATGATTTCATTTTTCTTAAATTTACCAAGGCTTGATTTTTGAACCAAGATATAATCTATCCTGGAGAATGTTCCATTAGCACTTGAGAAGAAAGTGTATCCTGTAGTTTTTGGATGGAGTGTCCTATAAATATCAAATAAGTCCATCTTGTTTAATGTAACATTTAAAGCTTGTGTTTCCTTATTTATTTTCACTTTGGATGATCTGTCAATTGGTTAAAGTGTGGTGTTAAAGTCCCCTACTATGATTGTGTTACTGTTGGTTTCCCATTTTATGTCTGTAAGCATTTGCCTTATGTATTGAGGTACTCCTATGTTGGGTGCATAAATATTTACAAGTGTTATATCTTCCTCTTGGATTGATCCCTTGATCATTATGTAGTGTCCTTCTTTGTCTCTTGTAATAGTCTTTATGTCAAAGTCTATTTTGTCTGATATGAGAATTGCTACTGCAACTTTCTTTTGTTTTCCATTTGCATGGAATATCTTTTTCCATCCCCTCACTTTCAGTCTTTATGTGTCCCTAGGTCTGAAGTTGGTCTCTTGTACACAGCATATATATGGGTCTTGTTGTTGTATCTAGTCAGCCAGTGTATGTCTTTTGGTTGGAGCATTTAATCCATTTACATTTAAGGTAATTAATGATATGTTTGTTCCTATTACCATTTTCTTAATTTTGGGGGGTTCGCTATTACAGGTCTTTTCCTTCTCTTGTGTTTCCTGACTGGAGAAGTTCCTTTTGCATTTGTTGTAAAGCTGGCTTGGTGGTGCTGAATTCTCTTACCTTTTGCTTGTCTGTAAAGATTTTAATTTCTCCATTGAATCTGAATGAGATCCTTTCTGGGTAGAGTAATCTTGGTTGTAGGTTTTTCCCTTTCCTCACTTTAAGTATGTCCTGTCTTTCCCTTCTGGCTTGCAGAGTTTCTGCTGAAAGATCACCTGTTTACCTTATGGGGATTCCCTTGTGTGTTATTTGTTGTTTTTCCCTTGCTGCTTTTAATATTTTTTCTTTGTATTTAATTTTTGATAGTTTGATTAATATGTGTCTTGGTGTGTTTCTCCTTGAATTTATACTGTGTGGAACTCTCTGTGCTTCCTGGACTTGATTAATTATTTCTTTTCCCTCATTAGGGAAGTTTTCAACTATAATCTCTTCAAATATATTCTCAGTCCCTTTCTTTTTCTCTTCTTCTTCTGGGACCCCTATAATTGTAATGTTCATGTATTTAATATTGTCCCAGTGGTCTCTGAGATTGTCCTCAATTCTTTTCATTCTTTTTTCTTTATTCTGCTCTGCAGTAGTTATTTCCACTATTTTATCTTCCAGGTCACTTATCCGTTCTTCTGCCTCAGTTATTCTGCTATTGCTCACTTCTAGAGAATTTTTAATTTCATTTATTTTGTTGTTCATCATTGTTTGTTTGCTCTTTAGTTCTTCTAGATCCTTGTTAAACTTTTCTTTTATTTTCTCCATTCTATTTCCAAGATGTTGGATCATCTTTACTATCATTACTCTGAACTCTTTTTCAGGTAGACTGCCGATTTCCTCTTCATTTGTTTGGTCTGGTGGGTTTTTTCCTTGCTCCTTCATCTGCTGTGTGTTTCTCTGTCTTCTCATTTTGCTTAACTTACTGTGTTTGGCATCTCCTTTTCACAGGCTGCATGTTCATCTTTCCCTTTGCTTTTTGTGTCTGTCCCCAGTGGGTAAGATTGGTTCAGTGGGTTGTGTAGGCTTCCTGGTGCAGGGGACTAGTGCCTGTGCTGTGGTGGATGAGGCTGGATCTTGTCTTTCTGTTTGGCAGGTCCACATCCGGTGTTGTGTTTTGGGGTGTCTGTGACCTTATTATGATTTTAGGCAGCCTCCCTGCTAATGGGTGGGGTTGTGTTTCAGTCTTGCTAGTGTTTTGGCATAGGGTGTGCAGTACTGTATCTTGCTGGTCATTGAGTGGAGCTGGGTCTTTGTGTTGAGATGGATATCTCTGGGACAGCTTTAGCCATTTGATATTATGTGGCACCAGGAGGTCTCTGGTGGATCAATGTCCTGAACTCGGCTCTCCCACCTCAGAGGCACAGGCCTGACACTCGGCCAGAGCTCCAAGACTCTGTTAGCTACACGGCTCAGAAGAAAAGGGAAAAAGAAAGAAAGATGGGAAGAAAATAATAAAGTAAAATAAAATAAAGTTATTAAAATAAGAAATTAAATATAATTATTAAAAATTCAAAAGTAATAAAAGAAAAATGAAAGAAGAAAACAATGAAACCAAAAAACAAATCCACCAATGATAACAAGTGCTAAAAAGTATAATAATAAAAAAAAATGGATAGACAGAACCCAGGACAAATGGTGAAAACAAAACTATACTGACAAAATCACACAAAGAAACAAACACAGTCACAAAATGAGAAAAAGGAAAAAAAAATACGTATATCGTTGGTCCCCAAATCCACCCCCTCAATTTGGGGATGATTCCTTGTGTATTCAGGTATTCCACATATGCAGGGTACATCAAGTTGATTGTGGAGATTTAATTCACTGCTCCTGAGGCTGCTTGGAGAGATTTCCCTTTCTCTTCCTTGTTCGCACAGTTCCTGGGGTTCAACTTTGGATTTGGCCCTGCCTCTGCTTATAGGTCACCTGAGGGTGTCTGTTCTTCACTCAGACAGGATGGGGCTAAAGTAAAAGCTGATTAGGGGGCTCTGGCTCACTCTGGCTGGGGGGACGGAGGGGTGCGGAATGCGGGGCAAGCCTGTGGCGGCAGAGGCCGGCGGGACGTTGCACCAGCCTGATGTGCGTTGTGCCTTCTCCTGGGGAAGTTGTCCCTGCATCACGGGACCTTGGCAGGGGCGGGCTGCACATGCTCCTGGGAAGGGAGGTGTGGAGAGTGATCTGTGCTTGCACACAAGCTTCTTGGCCGCTGCAGCAGCAGCCTTAGCGTTTCGTGCCTGTCCATGGTGTCCGTGCTGATAGCCACGGCTCATGCCTATCTCTGGAGCTCGTTTAGGTGGTGTTCTGAATCCCCTCTCTTCACGCACCCCAAAACAATGGTCTCTTGCTTCTTAGGCAGTTCTAGACTTTCTCCTGGACTCCCTGCCTGCTAGCTGTGGTGCACTAGCGCCCTTCAGGCTGTGTTCACGCAGCTAACCTCAGTCCTCTCCCTGGGATCTGACCTCTGAAGCCCGAGCCTCAGTTCCCAGCCCCCACCCGCCCCGGCAGGTGAGCAGAGAAGCCTCTCAGGCTGGTGAGTGCTGGTCAGCACTGATCCTCTGTGCGGGAATCTCCCTTCTTTGCCCTCTGAACCCTGCTGCTGTGCTCTCCTCCGTGGCTTAGAAGCTTCCCCCCACCACCACTTACCCCTCCACACCCCCTTACCCCGTCTCCGCCAGTGAAAGGGCTTCTAGTGTGTGGAAACTTTTCCTCCTTCACAGCTCCCTCCCAGTGGTGCAGGTCCCGTCCACGTTCTTTTGTCTCTGTTTTTTTCTTTTTTCCTTTGCCCTACCCAGGTACGTGGGGAGTTTCTTGCCTTTTAGGAAGTCTCAGGTCTTCTGCCAGCATTCAGTAGGTGTTCTGTAGGAGTTGTTCCACATGTAGATGTATTTCTGATGTATTTGTGGGGCGGAAGTTGATCTCCACATCTTACTCTCCGCCATGTTGAAGGTCTCCCCCAAGAATTTCTTAAGACATTGAAATTTCCAAGTATAAAATAAAAGATTAGTGGACTGAACTATATCAAAAATTAAAACCTGGGTATAATTTAGGAGAAAATAGACAAATATAAATAACAAAGAGGAAAAATGTGCAGAGTGTATTAAAAGTCTTCGTATCCAGGATATATAAGAAACTGATGTAAATCATTCAGAAGGCAAACTACATGAGAGTAAAAATAGGCAAAATATATGAAAGCTTATTTATACAACAGTTAATGTAATGTCCAATAAATGAGAAAAAAATGCTTAACTTCATCAGTATGGAGAGATAAATTAAAGCAATAAACCCCTATTTGCACCCATTAGAGGCTCAAAAATTAACAGTCTAATAATGTCTAGTAATGGCAAGGCTGTAAGGAAACTATGGCTTGTGATTGTATATGTTAGCTCGTGCATTGCTGCGAGAATGTGAACAAGCACCTTGGGGAACGATTTAGCAGTGAAGATCAAATTGAAAGTGAGCATGACAAAAATGCCAGGCATGTCACTTCTAGGCCCAAGGAAAGTTTTGCACATGAGTACAAGGATAAGTGAACAAGAATTTTCAGAGCAGTGCTGTAATAGAAACAAAGACATGGAAGCAGCCAAATGGTTACCCATTAAGAAATAAATAAATAAAATGTAGTTTACCTATAAGATGGAATGCTCTACAGTAGTCTACATCTATGAACAAGGTTCATACATATCAACAGATAGATCTTAATAACACCTCCACCTGGTTTAGTCAGAAGGAAGCCCCAGAACCTCGTGTGCTCCAGCTGAGTCTCCTTCCCTGCCTTTCACTTCCGAGCAACACTCAACCTGGCCACTCCTATCACCCTTGACATCCCCAGGACTCGTCTCATTTATCCAGACTCCTAGCCCTATCCCTCCGCATTCTCCTTGCCTATTTTTTTCTGTAATATTATCACCATCTGGCATAATACATATTTTACTTCTTTATTTGTTTGACTCTTTCCAATTAATATAAAACTCCATAAGAGCAGGTTAATTTTTATTAATCTCTAACCTTAGCACCTAAGATAGTACACAGAACATTGTAGACACAAAATACTTATTTGTTGGATGAATGAATAATGCAGAATGTAAAAAGCAAGTTGAAAAATAGAATGAATAATATGATACAGCTTAAGTAAAACTTTAAATCCATTCAAAACAATACTACATACAAGTATTTAAGACACTTTAAATTGGAGTGGAAAAACACACTATAAATTCCTGATAGTGATTAGCTCAGAGAAGAAAATGATTATAATGGAGAATTTGAGGAAGGAAAACAGGATTTCAACTTTATCTTTAATGTGTATTTTCTTATTGTTTAACAAAATCAGAAGTAAATATGGCAAAACTTTTATTAAATTTTGTGTTACTTCTTTGCATAATTAAATTAAAGCAAAAGGAACCTAAGTGAGAAAACTCTGATTTGCCATCATTTACATGTGGTTGGGCTAATATTCCAAATTTCAGAAGCTAAAGGTGGTATATAATGTTTCTCAGTGTAATTTCACCAGACATAACTTCCAACTGGCATCGTCATCAGCTTTACAACCAAGTGTCTAAGGCTTTGATTTTTCTCTTTAAACTAATAGACAAAATTCTTCACTCCTATCAACTAAAATAAAAAATGAGTTTGATTATTTGCCAGAGATGAGCCTGACACCTTTGTCTTTGTCTGTGGCCTGAGGGTTAAGAAATGACCACACCAAATGCGGGGCAGTTTTCTCAGAGCAGTGCCAGCCCAGGAGGGCTTGCCTGGGGGAGGCCTGTGGTGCCTGCAGGAGCTTGGGGGTGGTGGGGGGTGGGGGTGTTGGTGAGAGGGGAAGTTGCCTTGGAGCCATGACACTGGCTCTGGAAGACCTCTCAAAGTTTCCCACTGAGCCTTGCTCCTCAGCCCATTCAGGGTGCTGGTATGATAGTGGTATGCTCGGGTTTGCTGTCTCTGGACTGAAGAGGCCGAGTTCAGAGTCAAGTCTGAAATACAATCATCCCTCTGCAGCTAGCCCTCCATAAAATCAACCTGCCCAGGACTCTGTGGCCCTTTGGACTGGCTAGGTCTCAGGAACAATTCATATCATTCATCACCAAAGCAGATGTTGTGGGTCAAGTATTCAAGAACTATTCACCAAGGAGCCCTTTAAATAATTTTCTCCAAATGGACCCTATATTTCCAGGTGAGGCTAAAATCAGGTCTGGAAGATTAAGTAAACTGCCCTTTATTTTACTTACTTCTTCCCAATGTCAGAATTTTAAAGTCACGGAATCCAATTGTTCCATTACTTCTTAGTTCATTACAGCTTCACACTATGAAGCCATCTCCAAGGGGCCTGAAAAAGATTATATACTTTGCCTGGTACATTATCAAAAGAGTTGCCTAACTCTGGGGAGGGGATGGAGTGATAATTAGCATTATCAGGGGTCCTATCAATCCAGTGTTTTGTTCTTCTGGTGCATGCAATTACCCTCACAGATAACCCAGCATTATGACTTCCTTGCACACAGATATACTCTGGGAATATAAACCAAAACAAGAATGAGAGGTCAAAATGCCAAGCTGCTTTGAACCACATAAAAACTAATTTAATAAATGCTGCTCAGAAGTTGCACATGAATAATCACTAGGGCTGTTCCATGTCTGCTTCTGACAACTTATGCCTCTGTCAGGATCCTTCTTTATCTGTAGAATTGTTCCAATGAAATGGCTTCTAAAATTACTTCACAGATAACCCGAGCATTATACTCTGACTTGATAATCAACCTATTATCAGCATCAGGGAGTGCATGTCATAAATTAGGTGAACAATCCTACCAGAAGTCCTACTACCTCAAAGAGAGGGAGCAAGTGCAAATATTCAACAAATAATAATCAGACAAGCCTGAAAAATGCTAAGTGTTTATCTCCCTCATTACATAGGTGGCTAAAGTGTAATTTTTTTTTAAAATGGCATGGACCTAGGTAAGCAAAATCTCCAGCAATATAATCAAGATGAAGTATATAAGAATTGACAGTCTTTTTTGGTAGACTCAGAAGTAATAATATTTCAAGTAAGCTGAAGGCTCAGGATTATTTCTTCTTGCTCTTAGCCTACAAAAACTAAGCAGTTTATTCCCTTATGAAATTTGTAATGCTGGAAAAGACAGAATGTCATAGAAATGACATTGAACAAAATAATACAGTGATCTTCTGATAGTAATATACTCAGTTTGAACCATGTTGTAGTCATGGTTGTAAATTTTCATGGATCCACAGATGTATTTTCCCCCTGCTGCAGTTTTGAACAGTGTTTCATGCTTGCAGGATGGCTAAATGAGGCAGTGGATGATAATGTGATACAGAACTATTTGGTTCATCATGGGATGAGACGCATACATGTGACTAGATCAGGGGAAGTGACTATGAGCATATGGAGCTCATGGGGAAGATTATAGAAAAGCCAACAGTTTTCAATCCATCCACGCACAGTATAGTTTAGTTAGTTTAGTTTTTATAAGTTTGCAAGAAATAATTAAGATCTATTTATTTGCATAGCAATTCATTTCATTCAACTCCATATATCATCCCCTGCAGCAGCTCCCACCTAGGGGTCAGCAGAAAGAGGCATATCATAGGGTCAACCCTATAGAGAGGCCACAATCTGAAAGAACCGTAGCAGTTAATGAGTTGTATAACCAATATTGCTCGTTAAATTAAGCAGATGTGCTCCTGCCTTCAAAGCATTTACTGTCAATTTTTTTAGGCAAACAGACATTAATTAAATAATATCACAATATATATTAAAAACTGTGATAAGGAGTATATAGGAAATATACATGGAGCTCTGAGAACTTCAGCAAGATGATCTGACTTAGCACCGTCAGAGAACCCCACTTAGCAACTGACCTTTGATCTGAGATCGAAGAGGCTTCTCAGAACTAAGGGAGAAACAGGGAGGTTAAAACCATTATATGCAAAGGCCCTAAGGCAGGAGGGAACAGCATATTTGAGGGTGTAGGAAAAGATCCTTAGTTCAGTTTTGAATATTTGAAATACAGATGCCTGTAAGATAAGAAGGCAGTTGAATACAAGTTTGGGTCATGATCCTATAACCTTATTTATGCCCAGTCCCTCTGGAATGCCTCACTAACATAAGCAACACAATCTTCCTCTTAGATGATTGTGAAAACAGAGAGCCAGAAGAGAACGTGAAACATCTTTTAAGCTTTATCCCTATAGTCACCTTTTTTGTGCATAAAGTGTCCTCTAACGGGTACCCAGGACTCTGATTTTGCAAACTTCCCTCTTCTTCACCTTCATAGGATCCCAGCTCCACTCTGGAGGGACAGTAGGTATTCCATGTTGGAAGCATCCATCTAGGAAAAAAGATGAGCAGAGCTGGATCTCCCTTATGATGGGGGCTTTAGGAGGATGTTTCAGAGTGGAGTATCTGTAAGACAAATACCTCTGTCTCAATATTGACTAATTCTCATAGTAGGACTTCATCGTATGTGAACTAACAAAATCCCTAAGCAAACAGAACTTAACATGAGGACACTGTAAATTTTATTTATACTAAACCACTATTGAGAATCTACTGAGGATTTTGCTTGTTTTGATAGAAAAGAGGCGGAGAAACTTTGAAACTGTGTGGTACTTCTTCCTAATGAATCAACGAGCCAAATGCTCTACAGAGAAACATTTCTTCCAGTCCAGCCACAGGTTAAACTCCTCTCCTGAGCTTTACTGAGATGGCATTAAATGTGGACCTTTTCAGAACCACAAGATGTGCCAACACCAGGCTTGTACAAGTACTTACAGAGGGGGTCTTCTCTTCCTTAAATCCAAAGAGACTGCTCTTAGATGGTAGAGCTTCAGACATGCCAAGTGGTTAAACAGAAAGAAGAAGAAAGAGGAAAAATCCCCTAAAGTGGGCTGAGATCAGTAATCTGTAATTTCTAGTACTCATGTGTGATGATCCCTCTGAGCTTTACAAAGCCATGAACATCCTCATGGTGACAGTGTGTGAACTGGCTTACAGCTAACTCTCCTCCTCTCAGCTGCTCTGAGGCAGTGAAGTTTGGAAACTCCTTGATCTAGAAGAGGAACAAAGTTGGGTGTGCCAAGGCCTAAAGTCCTCTCAGAAAACCCAGAATCTAAGCAAAACTGTCACCAACAGGAGCTGGCAGAAATCTTGGCAGTTGGGGTCTGGAAACAGGAGGCCAATTCCACATGATGGGAGGAGGGGTTTCTGTAAAGGAATGCTTTCCAGGAATATTCCAGAGACTCCACAAGTGTATCTCAAATCTGAAGGCCTCATATCTCAGGCAGTTCTTTCCAAACAGAGGGCTAAATAGCCTCTGAGGGATCAAGGGTGTCTTCCCCTCCAGCCCAGGAGCACAGCAAGATGGCTTCTGCCCTCCCTCCCACCCACCACAGCCCAGCTGTCCTGTGTTCTCAAGCTTGGAGCCTCCTGTGCCAGATGGCCTTGGCTGTCCTTAGTTCATCTCTGGCAGAAAGCAGAGGGGAGAAGGATTTAGCTTTCTGCATTGAAGTCAATACATCTGAGGGTGAAGACAGAGTTGCCATAGCAACATGGTCACTGGAGTGATTTCAAACTCATCCCAGCTCAAATGTTGCTTCCCTGCTCCCTCTTAGCTGCCCTCCACACCCCTCACCATGTTATTTTGATCAACTAGATTGTGTGCTTCCTGGGGACAGGAGAAATATTATTCATTCCCATAGCTCCTAGAAGCTTGCAAGATGCTCAAAGAGTAATTTTTTAGTTGATTCCTATTTCAACATTTTTCTGGAAGGGTATCCAAAAACTGGTTAACATCCGCTTTGAAGAGAGGTTCCAGGAGTCGTATCTGGAGGAAGAAAGAAGAGAGAATTTTACTTTTCATTTTATATTTTATACACTGTCAGAATTTTTGCCACATGGATATATCAATGTTTTTATAACAAGATGCTCACTTTCAGTTTTATTCACTTGGTACACTCTATCTGTGTTGTAAGATGCAAAGAAAAAATAATAGGTTTTGAGGGTTTCAGTCAGAAAAGTTAACGAATAAGGTCTGCAGTGTGAGAGGGAAATGCTTCTCCAGAGGGTCACCACAGCCCCCACTCTTCCAAGGTAGATACTTCTAATTAACCATGACATTCTTTCCTGCTGGGTCCAGAGCTTACCTATAAGTCTTTTTCAACCCAGCATACCAGGCAGCTCTCATGAACTGAGCGGAGTTCACCTGTGATATGAAACCTTGACACCATCTTCTGATTGAATAATTAAATGTATTGACAGCCCTCTTTGAATTGCAACTGAACACTAATGAATCCAAGTTAAAAACTAGAGAAACTGGTCTAGATGAAGACAAGAAATTAAAAAACAGGTGACACAGAGCACAGTGGAATGTGATGGGATCAAACTGCAATGCTACAATCTGTCTCCAGATAAAAACTACCCATAGAAAAAGAAACTTTTTTTCGAAGATGATGGCTTTAGCCTGTCTGGATGGCTGCCTCCCTGTTTTGGTGCACTCTCACTTGGGGGAAACCAGCAGCTTTCATTGAGCTGTCACTGTTTTCAAATCCTCACAATGTCTTTTTGGTGAAAAGACTGCCCTGAAGAGCCAGCATTTCAGTTTCCATTGTCATATCTCAAACTCTATGGGGTAGTCTCATCAGAGACACAACGGGGTGTTAAAAAAAGATAATCTTTTCAATATGTTCTGCTAATCCCATGATCACCAAAAGCAGAAAAATGCTTTGGAAGAGAAATGACTACTACTGGGGGCCTCAGCTCTCTTTGGAAGTGGAGCAATTCATCTATTTGCTGAAATAAGGCCCTCCTAAATCTACTGGAAATGGTAGAGGAAAATCACATTGCAATTCAATTCCAGTATAAAGGAAAACGGAGTATTTGTCTGAGAGGTCACAAACATATGACCTGCTCCAGGAAACTGGTACAATTGGGCCAACCTGGGTCAGGTTCTTGTCTGTTCTTAGCCAACTGAATACCTGCTGAGGGACCTGAACAATTCTTGATACTGAGAGAGGAAATCCCTAATATATTCAAGGCATTCAATTCAGATATTCATCTATTAAGCACCTACTATATGCCAGACACTGTGCTAAATGTTAGTCATTGTTCTTGCACCCAAAGAGTAAATAATTAGAGAACAATAAAAAAGAGCAGAAGTCTAAGGGCCGGGAAAAGGGAAAGGCTACATAGGAAGTCAGAGTCAGAAGAGATCCACGTGAAACACGTAGCTAGAGACGCTTCATGGATGAGGTGGATATTAAAGATAGTATATTAATCAGGGTTCTGCATAGACCAGAACCAGTAGGAGATACACACACACACACACACACAAACACACACACACACACATATATATTCTCTGGGAAATCCTGACTTTATATATATATACATATATATATATAAATTTAATAAATATATAATTATTATATATATTATGTATATAAAAGTGAAACTGCTAAGTGGCATTTCAGGGGGTCTCCGAGGAGCTCCAGTTCTTTATGTCTCAGCACAGAAAGAATTCAACCAGAGGCAAAGTGATAGATAAGCAGTGATTTATTAGTATAGGATGCTTGTGAGGCTTACAAGTGGGTGGGCGAGAGGATGCTGCACCCCGACAACTGGGCTACAGTTTTATAATCAAAGGAAAAGAGGGGAGGGGGAAGCGACCACTTCTTCCTCATTTTTGAGTATATGTCACGTTTCCATCATCAGTTCCTCCTCCACATCAGGTGGGGGAGTTTTCTTGTCCCTACGTAGTCGAGCCAAGACTGTCATGGCACTACGGAAAAATTATTTCAGGTCTCACTACAGTGATGGTCTTTCACTTTGACATATCACCTTTCCATAAATGACTGTTTTTTTATGTGTGCAGAGAGCATGTCCTAGGGGTCATTAACTTACTGAGCTCACTGGGCAGGATGTAGGTCTCATGTCACCATTGTTTTATTGTTTTGGGGGCATGTCTCATGCTTCTATTGCATGGTTCTGTTACTAACAAGCTTGCTTGGGTTTGTAGTTAAGCAAACCTGCTTTGTTGAGTAATCATCAACTTGCAGGGGTCTCCCATACTTTTTTTTTACTTACGATCCTCTAGTGGGATTAACTATTTAATTACTCTTTAATTACCCTTGTCCCTTTACTCTGTCCCCATCAAAAGGAAGTTCATTATGAGGAATTGGTTCACATTTATGAAGGCTGAGAAGTCCCATGATCTGGCTCCAAGTGGAGCCCCAGGAGAGGTGATGGTATAATCAGTCAGAATCCAAAGGTCTGAGAACCAGAGTAGCTGATGGTGTAAATGCTAGTCTCAAAGCCAGAAAAGATATGAGATATCCCAGCTCAAGCAATAAGGCAGGCAAACAAGGGCCAAATTCCTTCTTCCTCTACCTTTTTGTTCTACTCAGACCCCCAATGTATTGAATGATGCCCATCCACATTGGAGAAGGCAACCTACTTTACTGAGTTCACGATTCAAATGCTAATCTCATCCAGAAATACCCTCAGAGACACACCCAGAAATAATGTTTAATCTGGTCCCCCCATGGCCAGTCAAGTTGTTCACATAAATTAACCATCAGATAGTGAGGGGGAGAGCATTAGAGCTAGAGAAGTGGCCTGAGCAGGGCGTGGAAGTGGGCACAGACTAGGATTGTGGGTTTGCAGAGGCAATCAGTCAAGGCAAAGAAAGCTTTTCATGGGGAGTGTTGGGAGCTGATGCGGAGGAAAAGTGGAGCCAGGTTACAGGATCTCTTGATAATAAGGCAGTCCCAGGACTGCTCCAATAGTGACGTCAGACTCCAGCACAACCTAAAGGTAAGATGATAGTTTAGCCATTTTTTGCTGTGTTGGCTATCAGCTGCCAGTCTGGGACAGTCCTGGTGCCACTGAAGTTCCTTCCCTATTTTTGAATTAAGAACATGTAGCCCAGCAAGATTAAGAAATTTTACCAAAATCACACAGTTAGTGGGCAGGACTATGTTACCCTGAAGCCCATGTCCTTCACACTCTGGGCCATCTAGGCGCAACAGAGGTAAACTTGAATAATCCTCGTCCAGACCACAGAAAAGGGATTCACACTCGTCCAATTATGCCCACTCTGGACACCAGTATAGTTCCCTTAAATATCAGTTAGGGCCGCCTAGTTTGAGAATTTCTCCTTAGCAATACCTAAAAGCACCCTGTTACTTTATTCATCCCTTTCACGAACAGGAAGTGCTTGCTCTGTACCAGGCACTGCTGTCGGCGCTAAGGCAGACCCCTGACCAATGCTGTGCTTCTGCCCACCTCGGGGGAAGAGGAGAAAGTACACGACATTCTCATGTGGAATAAATGAATGCTGAGGGAAATTTTGGAAGCAATTTGTTGGCACATTTCATAATGTACCATGAGCAATTACATACATTTAAATTTTGTCATGCCAAGATAAAAATGCTAATGTAAGCATAAATAAATATAGCAAACTACAAATAAAACACAGCTGCACATATAGTATGGTCATACGTTAAATAATCATTTTAATTTCTAAGGTTTTAGTAAAATGTGGCATTAGCAAACAGAAATATCCTTTTCTTGTCTAAGCCTCTTCTTGTCTTCTACATCCTTTAACGATCTATTTCCGAGGCACATGCGATCTGACACTTCATTTGGGTTAGGACAGAAATCCAAATCTCGAAACCCCCTCAGTTGCGGGCTATAATAACTTAAGGTGGCAACTTTACAACCACACACAGGGAATGGAACTCGGGTCTCATTTCCAGCCACAGCCCAGCTGAGGGCAGCGTGGGGTGCAGAGGCAAGGCCGCTCTCCCTCACCCTTCTGCGCCTGCGCTCTGCAAAATGCCTGGTGACCGCTTCCCTTCACATGCCCTCTCCTCTGCCTCAGAGGTGAGCCTTGAGTATTGTGCAGGGAAGAGGGAGGCAAAAGGGTTTCACTTTGCCTTTTGAAAAAAAAATGTCTTTCTTAACCGACTATTCCTCAAATAGATTTCTCCCTTACATTAGAAAGGTATAAATTCTACTTTTTCCCCCCAAACTGTCATTTCTCCCCCATCACACTCATCATCCATAAAACATGATTCCAGCTTCTTAGAAACGCTAACACTTCAAGTGACTATTTGATTTCTCCAACTAAAGTAAAAGAACTGCTGATATGTCATGTTTAATACTGATTTTTGCCTAATGTTTTGATATATTAGATTCTTTTATTTCTGTAACTTAAAAACATTCAAGAAGTGCTTTTGAAATAAACACCTGGAAGATAATTTTTAAATGCTCAGCAAAGTATCTTTTTCAGAATGAGAAATGAACTGAGTTTTAATTTTAGTTCATATTGCAAATCAATTTTTTACTTTATTGTTGAATAACAAACATTTTGTTTATTCAGCACTGTGCATGCCAGGATGTGAAAACTTCCTCATAAAATGTGAAATTCTTATACTTTCACCATGTGTCTTGCCTATGATTTATGCTCAGTTAATATTTAAAGTATATAGCAGAGTGTGCCCAAAGCAGAAAGAGTAGAAAAGTTCCATAGGATACTTGGAAACAGACAAAAAGTATACCTCAGAACCTCAAGTCACTCCCTCACACCACAATGGTGGTCTCTCTAGGACGGAAGAGATGGGAGCTGTCCCTGAGATGGAGAAGGTACACATTATATTTTGGAACAGTAGCTGAGATAAGCCTGCGTTTCAAGGTCACGAGCCTATTTTAGCTTAAGTGCAGGCCTTATAATTTGCTCCAGGTATGAAATTGCCTTCTTATGATTCAAATTTTTAGCTACTGGTAACTAATTTATAAGTTGAGAGGGATAAATTTGAGGGATGCATTTGAAAATATTACTTATTAAAGCTGTTTTTCTTTGCCTGCTGTAAATTCCCTTTCCATTTACATGGAAGCAGAAGCAAACAAATTGCTTTTGTGATGCTCTTCCTATTTGTGTTTCTATGGAAATAGATTATTGATTAGGAAGGGGAAAGCTAAAGTCAAAAGCTTGATAAGCAGGCAGAGCATAACTGAGGGTGTTTTGTTGAGTAGTTGGCCAGATTTCATCTAATCCAAGGTAACATAATGTTAAGGTAGCCCAAGCTTACAGAAATGGACATTCATGTCCCCACTCTATCTCTCCCAGAGCTATTTGACCTCTCATATTTTCCTGACTACACCTTAACCGAGGTCTGTCAAACACAAGAACCCCACAGCCTTGCCTTACAGACCCTCACTACTTGGCACAGCAGCTCTCATTGGATCTTGATTTCTAATAACATTTCTCTTAATTAGTTCCCAAAATACGATGCTTGCCCTAAAGTATGTGTAAAAGAGCAAAAGAAACTTTTGGCATATTATTGAAAGAATGAAGGCTAAAAAGCAAAAATAAAATGCAAAGCTGAATTTCAAATAATAATTTTGTATTAGATAATAATAGATAATAATTTGGTATTACTTTTGCTTTTACATCCCAACCATTTCTTAATAACCCATATTTGAATTAAAAATGTCAAATCTATACTGTCCATATTCTGTGAAGAACTGCTGTACAAAACTTATTAATAAAAACTTCCATTACACAAACCATGTCTGTCAGCGCTCTAAATACTTCCAAATACCTTGTCCTATTTGTAAAGGGCAAGCCTCCTCTCCTCTCCACATTCCTGCAGGGACTCAGAAGGAGGAAACTTCTAATTTCTGTGGCGGCAGTCACGTTCTCTTGCCACTCCAGCCTACTCTGAAAGGAAAGCACCTGAGTTGAAGTGAGTTACATTGTGCGGGAGAACAGACTTAGAAAAGTAGACTACTATGACTACTACGATGAAATATTGACGTATGACTTTGTAGGACTCATTTCTTTATTTATCTTCGTGAACCCTAGCTATTCCTTCCTTGCTCTTAGCTTGGACCTTTACAGCTGTAATATGCGTCTTTCCTTGTGGACTGTCTGTCTGCTTGTCCCCTCACTGCGACAGGTTTTTTGTTTTTTTTTTTTATCATCTTTATTGGGGTATAATTGCTTTACAATGGTGTGTTAGTTTCTGCTTTATAACAAAGTGAATCAGTTATACATATACATATGTTCCCATATCTCTTCCCTCTTGTGTCTCCCTCCCTCCCACCCTCCCTAACCCACCCCTCCAGGAGGTCACAAAGCACCGAGCTGATCTCCCTGTGCTATGCGGCTGCTTCCCACTAGCTATCTACCTTATATTTGGTAGTGTATATATGTCCATGCCTCTCTCTCGCTTTGTCACAGCTTACCCTTCCCCCTCCCCATATCCTCAACTCCATTCTCTAGTAGGTCTGTGTCTTTATTCCTGTCTTACCCCTAGGTTCTTCATGACATTTTTTTTTCTTAAATTCCATATATATGTGTTAGCGTACGGTATTTGTCTTTCTCTTTCTGACTTACTTCACTTTGTATGACAGACTCTAGGTCTATCCACCTCATTACAAATAGCTCAATTTCGTTTCTTTTTATGGCTGAGTAATATTCCATTGTATATATTGCCACATCTTCTTTATCCATTCATCCGATGATGGGCACTTAGGTTGTTTCCATCTCCGGGCTATTGTAAATAGAGCTGCAACTCCGACCAGTTTTGACATGAGGGATGAGAGATGCCCGGAGCTCAGCCTGCCTGCTATCAAAAACCCTACATGCCTAAGTTAGCAAAAGGGTGAAGAGCCCAGCTGTCATCAGTCACGGAATGTTTGGAAGACTGTTCTTTGTTTTCTTCCTACGCTGTGGGATAATGAGTCTGTTTTGAAAATGAATCCATTTAAGTTCAAAAAATTTTATATTTTCTTCTATTTTCCCTCTCTCCTTTCAAATGTTTCACATTTTAGGAGAGTAAAACAAACTTTCTGCCCAACCAAATCCTGCCCATTGCTTTGGGCCAGCTGGTCTCCCCTTTCAGTGTTGTTTCCCCAAGTCCCGCCCCCCCATCAGCCTATCGCCCTCCACTCCAGCAGCACTTACTGACTACCTCTCCCCATTGGCACTTGATCACAGTAATAACAGTGATTTTTTCTGTGACCAGTTTTATTGAGGAGTCTCACCACATCGCGGGATAGGCATGAATTTTTTTTTTCAATGAGCAGCTGTGCTCTGCCCACCCCCCAGCCTCTTGCCACATAGGAGACTGTTTCTTAAACTCTTCACTTTCTTTTTATTACTAACTATTGCATTTTAGTTACTAAGACTTAGTCCTGATCATTTTTAAACTTCAACCACATACCTGAATCAATCAGCCTCCAAAATCCCCTCCGCCTTCACCTCACCTTTGGAGGATTGAATTGGAGTAGAGAGGGGGAGGCGTAGAAATTCTTGCTCTTATGAAAGAGCTCCTTTCTTTCTCACGTGTATTGCTCTGGTGTTGGGGAGAGGAGAGGAAAAAGCCATTTTCTCTCATGGTAAGTTTAATTCTTTGGATTGACTATTTTTTCGTTGTTGGTCATAAACAATCTTACGTTAATGGTGGTGGCTCTTGTTCTGTTGATAATCACACTGACCTGGGTTATGGTTTCCAGGCCCACATGGATGAGTGGACGCCCCAGAAGATTTTGTTGACATGGTACTGAGTCCCACAGAAACTGTTCCCTTAGAATCAGTGGTCCCTTGCAAGATTCAGCTACATTTTCAAGCTAGCCCAACCAGACTCCCTATGCCCTATTCCTCCAGCATTTGAACCCACTGCCCCACACTGTGTTGGTCCCAGTGAACCTATATCTTGATCTCATGCATTCCTTATTATCCTAATTCTCAGGCTGTGGGAGGAGTTCCATAGTCCGTACTATTTGCGAAATTCGAGAGGGTAGTCTCTGCCTGACCACACTGCTCTTCCTGCAGTTCTGGGAGTCCATGATCAAGGCAACAAGGCTGACAGCTAAGTGGACATCCAGTTGGATAATGTAACATTGGGTAGTGAGAATAACGGCTCCCCAAAGATATTCACGTCCTTATTCCTGAACCTGTGAATATGGTACTTTACAAGGCAAAAGGGATTTAGCCCATGTGATTAACATAAAGATTTTGAGATGAGAAGATTATCTTGGATTATCTGAAAAAGTCCAGTAAGATCACAAGGACCCTTATAAAATGGAGACAAGAGGGTCAAAGTCGTGATAGGAGATGTGACAGACGATGACAGCAGAGCGGAGTTATGTACTTTGAGGATGAAAGAAGGGGCCAGGGGCCAAAAAATGCAGATGGCCTCTACATTCTGGAGCAGGAAGGAAAGGGAAGGAAATGCATTCTCCTCTAGATTCTCCAGAAGGAATGTAGTTCTACTACCACCTTGCTTTTAGTCCCAAAGACCCATCTTGGACTTGTGATCTCCAGGAGTGTCAGATAATAAATAATTAGTTAAATAAAAACACATGTAATGTGTGTTGTCTTAAGCCACAGAGCTTGTGGTCCCTGCTACAGCAGCGACAGGAAGCTAATACAGACATCAACAGTCCCTTCCTCTGGCATCCACAAAGTTTACAAGTCAATTTAAGATGTCTACCAACCAAGTACCCTCTTGTCCCAAGGGGTGGTGAGAGGGGCAGATAACTTCTCTTTAAGAACGCTTCCCTCTTCACAAAAAAATGATCTCCGTTAATTCCCAGGTACCTTCTTATTTCTCAGTCAGAGCCTCCTTAGCATCTGGTGCAGGACTGGCATCTTAGTCAAGATCTGGCTCTTTTCCAAGCACACCTTAGACAAGATCTGGCTCTTTTCCAAGCTGAGCTTGGAAAGTTCATAACTTTGTTCTCAACAGGGCCCTACTTCTGCAGCATTCCCTTTTCATCTTGTTACCTCTGGGAGCAAGCAAGAAAAATCTCAACAGGTACCTCACAGCATCTTGTTACACTATTTCCACTTATTCCACAGCTAAGCATTGTTCAAAATGGTTAAGACACATCGTCACATTTAACTGGCACTAAAACCAGTGATGGGCTGGTAAATGGTCAACAACTGGAGAAGACAGGAGGGCTGGAAAGGGGGGAGGGGTACTGATCTGTAGCATTTGTCACTTTCCATGATATAAATATCCCATAATGGCCAATTTCAAGCTATGACATCAGTGAACATAGAGTTGGGAACAGATGTGTGGTAGCAGGCAATTTATAGGATTTCTATCCTAGTAATACAATAATAAAGTAAATAGCCTCAGGAGCATAAATAATAGTGAAATATAATCAAGTAATCAGGAAGTGATGAGTAAATATATATATTTTAATAATATCTGTGTTTAACAACTAGATGAAAAAATTCTTGAAAATTCTGGAGCCCAGCTCCAATGTACCACTGAAAAAGGAAAAACCTGAATATCTTCCTTTATCCTTTTACTAAAGCACAACTATAATGTTTCTCAAATTCTGGTAGTTAGAAGTAGAAAAGCCAAAATTCAAACCCAGGTCCTCTGAATCAAATTGTTATCTCCTCTGCAGTTTGCTGCTACATTCTGAGTTGCAACTGTTATCAGTGTAGTTTCTGCACCAAGATGTTCTCTAAGGATTTTTAAGATAAAAAAGTCTCTAAAATACAATATTCTCTCCCTTCTCTTGGAAATTCATGATTAACAGTAGCATATTATGTGTTATGAAAATTCTTGATGCAAACAGCCCTAGTTAACTTGAACTTAATTAACCCAATGTGCTTCCTACATATATCTGACCAGAAACCTTCCCTCATTCCTTCTTTATAGTACGTTACATTCCAATGGCACTCAGGAGATCCATTACATGGTATATATGTCAATTTCACATGTGTGTATTGTCTCCCCCAAGATTGTTAGAAGCTTATTGACCATCCTGAACTATTCTTGTACCCTCCTCACTATGTGAGGACTTACTACAGTAGACTCCAAACTATTTTTAATTGAATCAAATTCAAACAAATTCCAGTCATGAACAATGGAAATACAACTACATCTCCCTGAGGTGAGAATTTCTCCCTTGCAAAATACAGAGACACTTTACTAATATATTTTAATTCAAGCTCATAATTTTCCCTAACTATCATTATTAGCTCCACTTTACGGATACTGAACCAAGAAAGAAATTAAATCTTGCCTGATAAAGGATATTTTTCATATTGTAGATTCTTCAGGTATAATTTAAATCAGTCAAGCAATAGAGAAAAAATATTAGAACTCTCAAATGGGGAGAATATGTGCTTAGCTACATTACCACAGCATTTACGGGGTCACTTTTCATATTAAGATTAGATTTTAAGAGCTTTGTCATTCTCCTTAACATTCCTACTGAGATGTCTATCTGACCTCCAGGGTTTCTGGCTGTTAAATCATATGTTTTCTAACAGAAACAGCAACAGAAATGAGCCACACTCGAGAGATTTATCGGAGAGGGTAACCCCAAACTCACAGTCACTGAGTATTTCTCAGAAGCTTAGTTGAGAGAAATAATATTTAGGGAGGGTTTCCTAAAAGATATATAATAGAGTGCAACCCATTCCTTATTAACTACATCTTCCTCAGTAAGGTAAGATCTTATTGTCTTGTGTTACATTATACCATATTTATATATGAATAAATAATTTTATTTTGTTTGCCTAATAAAATAAAAGCTTCTACCCACGTTAACTGATGAATTCCAGAGGGGTCATGGGGATAAAAAATAGTCAAATCTGCCCATAACCAATTTGTGTATGTATCACAGTGGACTAAGTAAATATAAAGAGGCTCTCTGAACTTTTTTTATTTGTAAATAGGGGAATTGCTATCTCATTCTTTGAAACATTATGTGTCAAATTATTTCCCATTATTCCAGTTGTCTGTCTCATATTGTATGCTAGAAAGGTAAGTGTGATTGCAGAAAATATGTATAACAAGAGAATTGATCAACTTTTAATACTAAACTAGAAAATGTTTTATGTTGCTAAAACAATTAAAAAGAGCGCGTACGGAAGTGTTTGAAATAATGTATTTGAAGAGTGACTGAAGGAAGATTTTAAAAGAAATGTTCACTTGTTCATTGTTTACACAAATATTTAATGACCCCTATAATACGTCAAACACTGTGACACCCAATTCCTGCAAAAACTTTTGCTTTTAATGGATTTCATTGCCTTCTATTATACTTCTTTCTTCTTTGTTTTTGTTTTGTAACCTTTCATCTATCCTGTTGACTCATTTTTAATTTAAAAGTTTGCTTGTTACTTTTTGCTATTTTTAACTTTTTATTGAAGCATGTACATGTTCTGTGTGTATTACAGAAAGGTACATATTTATGAATTTTCAAAAAGTAGACACATGCATCATGCCGGCACTCAGATCAAAAAATAGAATCTTACCAACACCCTCAAAGCCCACCTCATGCTCCTCCCATTCGCCATCCTTCCCCCCAAGGGTAACCATTTATACTCACCTCTACAAATATAGGTCACTTTGGCCTTTTTTTGTGGTTTATATATAAATGGAATCATATTCCTTTGCTTTATTTGCTCAGCATTCTATTTGAGAAACTCATCCAGTGGTGTGCTAGTAGAGTTTTAACAACTGAATGATTTCAAGCTATCAGCTTGAAGTCACTGATCACAGAGTTGGGAAGTTTGCTGGCACCAGGCAACTTCAGCACAACACTGAACTGGTCCATATTGCTGCAAGTTCATTCTCATGATTACAATGCTCCAAATTTTACTGTATTTAATTTTACATGCCAATGTATATTATCTTCAAAAAAGCTCAGATCTCACAAATCCATATGGGAAATGACTAGTTAGTTGGTTTTTGTCTTGTATTATTCTAGCTGTCTTATGTATAAATGGAGGCAGATCTGAAACATTTTCTGGAACATTTGGGAAGTTTATTTTCCAGGGCTTTATAAACCAAATCCAACTGTTCCATAATCACAGATCCCACTTCTCACTGGGTCTTACAAATGCATTCCCACATTAAACAATTATTTTAAAATTCAATTTTTTAAAAAGTGCCTTTGGAAGAACAATCTGAATTATAAGCTCTGACTCCCACCAATGTCTTTATATCGTGAGCTTTGTATACTCAGACTCATCTTTGCTAGGTCTAGAATTAAGTCTATACCATTTTTGAAGGGAACCTTTTTATTTCTTACAAATTAGAGGATTATTAGACACTACATAAACATGAGTAAATAATTTTGCTTCTTTGGCAAAATTGTTTTGAAATATTTGTTTGTGATACTGCACAATGTTCTCTGTATAAAGACCTATTGGAGAAATTTCTTTCTGGATTGTATTAATTATATCTCTCTCTTTTTGCACTGACTGCCAAAATCTTTGGGACAAATCAGTGGTCCGCTTCTAGCTAAGTAACAGGAACTTGCAGCATGCATTTTGTATTCATACTTCACTCCTGTCTCCATTATGTCTTCTCTGTTCTGATTTTCCTCTGTCCCTCTCTTTTCCTTCAGGCAGTTATTTAATTTTTTGATTTTGTATTGTCAGCAAAGTTAAGCCACCTATAGTAGTTATCTGTCATTATGCAGCAAATCACCCCAAAACTTAGTAGCTCAGAGCAAACAAACTATTTTCTTACAGTTCCTGTGGGTCAAGAATCTGGGACCTGCTGATGATTCTGGCTCAGTGTCCACGTGTCAACTAAGACTGCAAAGAGCTGAGATTCAGCTGGGGCTGGAGGTTCCACATCCAAGCTCACTGTTGGCTGGAGGCCTCAGCTCCTCACCACATGGACATCTTCCTGGGCTGCTTACAAAATGGCAGTTGGATTTCCCCAGAGGAAGAGGAAGGGAGGGAGGAAACGCCTAAGACAGAAGTTCCAGTCTTTTATAACCCTGTCTTGGAAATGACATGTGATCTTCTATGTGTACTGTACCAGATCAGCGTGAGAAAGAAGTACAGAGAGATATGAACATCAGGAAGCGGGTACCTTATCCTTTAAATATTCTCTGAAACAATGTAAACATATGAAAGTATCAAATATGGGGGTTGGAGGAGAGAGAAACTTTGGATAACTTTATTTTAAATGTAATTTTATGTCCCTTCATGATTTATCTTATGGACTAAAGGTCTTTAAGGCAACAGAGACATTATACATTGGTGAGGTGTGGGGGGGGTAATGAAAAGACTACCTTTTGGGGGCTTCCCTGGTGGCGCGGTGGTTGAGATGCAGGGGACACAGGTTCATGACCCGGTCCGGGAGGATCCCACATGCCGCGGAGCGGATGGGCACGTGAGCCGTGGCCACTGAGCCTGCGCGTCCAGAGCCTGTGCTTCGCAACGGGAGAGGCCACAACAGTGAGAGGCCCGCGTACCGCAAAAAAAAAAAAAAAGAATACCATTGAAAGTAATTTTGTTATTTTATACCAGAAAAAATTGTACTGTAAGTATGTATTAATTAGGGTGATTTTGGTTACAAGTATAAGAAAATTCAATCCAAATGGTCTTAAGGAAAAAAGGGGGGTGACTTATGTATACTGACCCATGTAACTGAACAGTTTTGGTGAGTGGTAGGGCACAATGCTGGCTTCAAGTACAGCTGGATACAGGTTCAATTTCTCCTCTCTCTCTCTCTCAGAGATTTCCCCACCTTAGCTACAAGGAAACCTGGGACAGTGGGTATCCAGCATTTTCATCTTCCGTAGTGGAGACAGACCTGCCTCATAACTGAGAGACTCCTCAACAAAAAGGACAAGTCAGCATAAGCTGGTGTATAGGGGCTACCATAAATAATGCATTTGGAATGCCTCCCTTTTGCAGCACTGTTGGTTGGGTGATCAAACATCCACTTCCAACCGTTTTCTCTTGTGCTCCTCTCCACAATTGAGACTGGAAAAATTCATCTCTTTCCTAGTTTCTCATGTAGGCAATTGTGGCCAAAGATGTAGCCAATGAAGCATAGCTTCAGGTTTCTAGGAAAGAGAGGAGAGGGAGCTTCTGACCTTCAGCTCTTCTTCTATCTTGTCCACATGCATCGCTGACATTCCATCTGGAGCTACAGATCCCATTTTGGCACCATGAGAAAGAAAAATGTGTGACTTAAGGGCAGCAGAAGTAAGAAGGGCAAAGCTACGTCCCTGGTGGTACTGATGAGTAGCTGAACCAACGTTACCAACAAACCAATCACCCTCAGACTTCTTGTTATGAGAGGCAAACGAAACCCTATTCAACTAAGCCATCTTTAAGGCAGAGTTAAGGTAACTTACAACCAAACAGGTACTACAACTAAAACAGGTGGAGTCCCCATATAGAAACTAAAAAACCATCAAACTGACCCAAGGCAGCAGCACAAGGGTGAAGCACCCTGAGAGGTGGTTTCCCTGGGTTGTGAGCTAGTCCACCACCTCCATATCAGCCTTCAGCCCAAAGCTGCTGCCCAAAGAACAATAGCCCTTGTGACCCAGAAAAAAAGCAACGGGATCCACACCCAGCAGTCCTGGGGGCTGTGTTGGTGCTGGAAGTGCAGAGTCACTGAAAGCACTGTGTGTGACCTGTAAAAAGCTAAGAGACGGAGAGAGCTTGCAAAATGCCTTGGCAGTCACTCCAGGCTGATCTGGAAGGGAAGAGTGGATTAAGGATAAGTGATAGGATCAGCCTGTGATGTATCCTTTCAACAACTTGTCCCCAAACATATGCTCAGGCAAGTGTACCCCGGGGAGTACTTATTATAGGAAAGGAATAAAACAATCTGAAATGCTGGTGACTTGAAGAAGGGCTGGCTATCTAGATGCCATGGAGTAAAGCCGATCATGACTTAGCAAAGCAGTACCATTATAAAATTATGAAACTAAATTTCTGCAAAGGATAAGTGTTTACCAAAATGGCATTTAAAACCCTGATATGACCTTGCATCAAACAGAGTCTTCATGGAGCACCAAGCAGTGGGCCTAATCTTAAAGAAAGATATAAGGATTTGGAAGCAGATACAGAAAAAACAATAAAGATGACCAGGTTTATAGAATATCTAATTTTTTTAAAGGGTAAAAGAGTTGTGTCTATTGTGCCTTGAGAAAAGAGGAAGGCCATGGTATGATTTTAACAATCATCTCTAAGTTTATGATGTGCAATTATAATAAAATGAGAATGATATTCAATCCTGCTTCTTTTCCTTGGGAGTCAGAACTTCATAACAGCATCACTTGTAGTGTAGGTCTGTTGTTGATTTGCTTCCTCAGGAAAACTATTCTCTCCTTCCTTGGAAAAGAGTGACTCACCAAGATGTAATGAAAGCTTCTCATCTCACCTACTGGAGAGTTTCTAAGAAATTGGTCCTGTGTTTCTAAGTAATCCTGCTTTACTACAGAGAGAGGGTGACTGTGTTTTGTGTGCTTTGCACCCTTGAGGATAGAAATCTGAAGCGGAAGAGTGTGAAAACATGAAGGGGCTGGAGGAGAGATTAGGAGATGGGGGCATACCTGATACCATCCCCAACCAATCTCACAGCAGATCCCAGGACTGAAAGGGACACCCTGGAAAGGTCCAGAATCCCCACACAACTAAGTCTAGCACTGTGGTGGCATGGTGACAGTTCAGCAGAGCCTCACATTCCTGGAACTGACTACTTGCCCAAAACTCAGGATCCCTCCTGGCAAGCTGCTAACCATCAGGTGAGTGGGAATGGTGATCCTCAGGTTTGAGTCCTCACACAGCAAGAATTTAGCCTCCCCTTGAGGTCTCATGCCCACCACACCCCAGGGCGATGGGAGGGACTTACCAAATGGGGTGGGAGCATCTCCCATATGTATCTTTGAAGTTGCACTAGGACACTGAGAGCTGGAAACAAGGGGAAGAGAACGCCCCTGAGACAGAGTGAAAGAGGAACTCCTGTGTAAAGGTAACCTGTGAACTTAGGCTAAACATAAAGAAATTCCTGACACAGCACAAACACTAAAGTGCCTTACAAAGATGCAAATTACTGGTCTTGTAAAGTCTTTAAAACAGACTATAGGGGTTAGTTTAATTCTACCTTTAGCAGATAAATATCCTAGATGGTTTCTGCTAGGTTTTTTCCCTCATAATTCCTTATTTAAACCAAAATAAAAAGTATTTATATTTTACTTCCTTCTGCAGTGGCTTATAGGAAAACTATAAGAATACAAAGGAACTATGGCAAAAGGAAGAGTCAAGCAGCATTGTAAGATAAAGTTAAAACAATAAAAATGTAAGGAAATAGACCGGTTGGTCTTTGTTCTGTTAGGAGAGTAGATTGTGCCAACAGCTGTAGCTGGTCAGTTTGTGGTGGTAAGTTCATTGGAGTGGAGTGTGCCTGAGAAATTAGTCGACTTTGGCAAACGGTCTGCAGTACTCTTGAGAGCAATTCCTCACTGCCCACCTGTCATGGATTAAATACTCAGAACTACAGTGCTCCAAAAGAACATGACTTATCAAGATGCCTAGACACAGTTGTCCTGTTTGATCTAAGAACTAATAAATAAACCCAGACATTCCCAGGGCCTGACATGACTGTCACTTCCCAGCACAGTCAGCCCAGGCCATGAGCGGCCACCCAGTGTGGTCATAGTGCCCACCTTTTGGTTTATTGGTTCACCTGTTTTCCCCTCTGCTTGATCTTTTAGAGAGAGGCTCTGATCAACGGCCTGCCTTAAAACTCAGGCAAATTGAGCAAACAGTATTCGAGAATCCCGTTATTTTTTATTAATAAAGGAATGAATGAACAATGAATCAGTAAGAAGAAACTGATTCTAGACTTGTTAATTTCTGAATGAATCCATCATAAAGGGCAGGAGAGAAGCAGGAATTGGGCTTGCCTGGGCTGGAGGTCAAGTGATAGTGAGTTCCTTCTAGTCTTCCTGTCTTTCCCCACACCCTGCTGCCTCAGCTCCCAGCAGGGAGCTGATCTCCAGGTGCTTCCTTATGCCTATTCTAGGGAACCCTACTCACAACATTCCTCCTGTTTGGGATGCTTCTCTCCTCCTTTGTAATCATCTCACCCCTGCCCCTTTCTTCGACTTATTCTTTCCACAAAATCTCCTTTGTATCCAAAGCCACCCTGCTTAGTCTTTTTACTGAATTCTTAAAGCATTTATTCAGTTCCTCACAACTTAATACTTACTCAGCTATGGCCTTCAACTTTCCTTTAGTTCTTTCATTTATATAAGTCTTTTCCCCGAAGCATCATAAACTCAGCAGGGTTAGATCCCCACAGCCAGACAATCTCAAGTGTTTTGATCAGGCCCAGCAGGCCCAGCACTTGGCTGTGAACTAGATAAGAAAATGATCAAGAATCTTTTCAGAGGAAATGCACTTTGGAAACAAGTGCTGAAATGAGAAGTAATCGTCCTTATTTCCTCCCCCACCCCTCCCCTTCTCTTTACTGTTAATAGTAAATGCCTTATCCTTTTAATGCTAATGCTAAGTGGCCCAAATGGTAGCAAATCCTTTATCAGTGGTGAACCGCTGCTCGGCTGGGTGGCTCTGAACGTGCTGGGAATGAGGACAGCGGCCGAGGCTTTCATGCTGTTATTTTCCAAGTGCATCACCAGTCTGGCCTGTGTGCCTTCTACCTCTGGACCCTGCATCACTGAGAAAAACGCTTCCCTTCAGCTGACTCATCTTGTTTGGTCAATGTCCCAATTCTTTTGCTGTGTGTTTCTAACAATTTCATAGTAGTGTGTCTTTCATATCTCAATCTTAAGCATGAGAAGTTCATTAGTTATTTGTCAGTATTCTCAGAGTGGGTGGCTTCTGAAAAAAAAAATTAATAAGGGGGTATGAAAGGTTGAGCCTTTTCTCAGTGAATATTAGCTCTGATTTAAAATAAGATCTGCTGGTAATTATTATTAGGTATATCATTTTGTCTTCAGAAAATGGATTTTTTTTTAAATGGATGCTTTTTGATCCTTAAAGTTTAGTTTCAAAGTGTTGTATACTATGAAGCTTTTCAACCTTTGATTTTTTTTTTCCCTTTGATTCTTGGTATATGTAAATGTTTATATTAGCCCTACCACCCACTGCAAGAAACACAAATTTCTAAGGGATAATTTAGAAAGGAGAACTATTGATAACGTTTCTGCTCAAAAAAATCCTGTAAATATAAATCACACTTGTTTCACAGCTTTAGAAAACCGTGACACAGATGATTCACAGGCACCAAAGAGACATTTGGCTCTTGAGTCCTTACTGACTTTCAGCCATAAGATGGGAACTCCTTCAACTTCCTACAACTGTGGCTACAAGTATATCTGTATCTATAGCCAAACTTTCCTCTTTCCTTCCTCTTATAATTAAAAAAAAGAAAAGCTGTCAGCCAACCAAAAGCCAGTCCTTCCTCACATATTCCAAAAGTTATTTCTTCTTCCTTCCCAGAGATCTCACTTTGGCCGCTGTATCTTCAACCTCTTCCGCATACCAATTGCTCCCCATCAATATACTGACATAATAAATTTGCTCTACTTAAAATAAAAACAACAATAAAAGCAGCCTCCTTCCCCTTTCACTCTCTTCATGCTTTCTCAAGACAGTCTCATCCACCCAGTTGAAATACCTATAACTTACAAGATTATAGCTCCAGCCCAGCCTCTCTTCCCACCTTGACTATCCTATTGTCAATGTCTGCTTGCACGTCCCACAAAGTATCTCAAGCTTGTTCAAAATTGAACTTGTAATCTTTGTTCCACTATCATCCCTCCCATGTTCACTATCTCAGAAAATGATGCCACCTATTTATTCAAGTCAGAAGCCTGAAAAGTATTTTTGAGGCAGCCTTCTCTTTTCACCCTTCCACCTTCAGACACTCACCCACTGTTGTGCATTCTACCTTCTGAATATAGCTCCAATCAGTTCACTCTCTCCATCTCTACTGCTAAAAATGGAGCCCAAGCTACTGATATCGCCTGATCAGTATTTTTTCAACATATTGTGGAACAGATGTTGCGTGGAACTTCTTCGTGGCTTTGTTCATTGGCAGCTGGGCCCCAAACATGAGGACTTCAACATGTAAAGTACTCCTTATGGTAGAAACAGTAACAAATAATTGAAGGCCAGAGAACCCCTCCAGTTATTAAGTGATAACTAAACTGATTCTGTTACACCTAAACATTGCCCTCATCCTTTTAAGGAAAAGACTAGGGAAGCAGGAGAGAAGAGAATCATTCAATAGATGGTGAACCTCTAGGGAAGCAGCATGGCTTGTCCCTCTTCTCTCTACCAGAGAAGAGAAGAGGACTCCTTTTCCCCCACGCTCCAAAGTAAAGCAATGGTGGGTCCAAGAAAATCGCTCACATTGGGGAGGTCTGCAAGAAGTGGAGTGTGTAAGTCTAAGTTCAGCAGCAGAAAAAGAGAAAACAATCTAGTTAGTTTAACGAGGAAGAGTAGTTACAGGACAATAAGTTTATAGAATCATCATTAGGGCTGATGAAAGAATGCTAGGGGATGCCCAGGAAGCCACATTGTAGAGCCAGACTGCCAATGTGCTGCTGCCCCTTCAATGAGCAAGAAGCTATGACTGGGAAGCCATGCTACAGCCGCCAACTCCATTAACACACTACCTTCTCCATGACCCGTTTAAGCTAAAACAAGGTCTGAGACTCTCCCTTTTCCATGAGACTCCATTCTAAACTTAGTTGAATAGTACCCAGAGGATGAGCATATTTATGCTTTTGTTTATATGTATATACACACACACACACTTTCACACAATATATATGTACATACACACATACATCAGGATATATACACACACACACACACACACACACACACAAACATATATGAACAAAGTTCTGAAAAGTTATACAGTCGTCCCTTGGTATCTACAGGGGACTGATTCCAGAACCCCCGACAGGTAACAAAATATGTGGATGCTCAAGTCCTAATACTATGGCTAGTATTTGTATATAACCTACACACATCCTCCTGTATACTTTAAATCATCTCTAGATAACTTATAATACCTAACACAATGTAAATGCTATGTAAATAGTTGTAAATACAATGTAAATGCTATGTATATAGTTGTCAGTGTGCAGCATATTCAAGTTTTGCTTTTTGGAATTTTATGGAATTTTAAAAAATATTTTTCATCCATGGTTGGTTGAATCCACAGATGTGGAACCTGCAGATATGGAGGGCTGACTGTACTTAATGATTGTATACCTGAGACTAATGTCAACAAGATGATAGAATAGGAGGCCCCTGGCTCATATTGCCCAGCAGCAACCATCATTCAGCAGCCATCCACAGACAAAAGTGAACTCGTGGGAGTCTGGGGATCCAAGTAGGCAGCTGCAAAGTCCCAGTGGAGCCCAAGACTAGGGAGAGCCAATTTGAGAAGGCGGTCCCTGCCCAGGTGGCAGGCTTGCCAACCATGGTCCCAACACCAACAACAGACCATCCCATAGTCCCAACAACAGACCATCCCATAGTCCCACCTTCCTGTGAACTTGGCTATGGCCCTGTTTGACCTTCATCCCACCACCAGCACCATCTGCCCAGTGGCCCAGGAGGAGCTACACCCACCCATGCCTCAGGTAACAGGCCCACCAACCTCAGTCCAACTGCAGATCTTGAAACATCCCTGTAGCTTGACTTCAGGAGCCGTCCTGCCCAGCAAGAGGCCTGGTAAGAGACATGCCTGTCCATGCTCCCAGACGCAGGACTGCAGACCTCAGTCCTGGCCGTTGACCCTGAAACAGTCCTGTGACTCAGTTCCAGCCCCTCTCAGCTGTCATCTAAGGTCTGACTTGCCTACACAGGATCCCACCCAGTGGCCTGGTGGGTACCCTCCCAGGAACCTGGCTGGAGTCACACCTGTCTGCATACCCGGTAACAGGTCTGCCATGTACGGATCCAACCATGGACCTTGAAGCAGTCCCCTGTCCCAGCACCAGCCCTACCAACAAGGGCCCTAGAGGCAGAATCCACACACACCTGAGCAGCTGGTAACAGGACCCCCATCCACCAATGAACAGATAAAGAAGACATAATGCATAATGAAACATTATTCAGCTGTAAAAAAAAAAAAAGGAAAGCCTGTCATTTGTGACAACATGATTAAATCTGGAGAACATTTTGCTACGTGAAATAAGCCAGACACAGAAAAACAGATACTGCATGATCTCACTTATACATGGAATCTAAAATGTCGAATTCATAGAAGCAGACAGTCGAACGGTGGTTCCCAGGGGCTGGGGGATTAGGAAAATGGGTGATGTTTGTCAAAGCATCCAAACATTTAGTTATAAGATTACTAAGTTCTAGGGATCTAATGCAATCTCTTGGACAGTTTTAAAAGTACTGAAGACTAAGCACCATCTTTAGAGATTCTTTTGTACTTTGCCCTCACATAAGTATTTTTATCAGCTCTCAGGTGATCCTAATGTACGGCCAAGATTGAGAACCACTCTCCTAGAGGAAACAAATGTTTAATGGCATGCCCTATGACCAGCTATGTCTGAAAAGCAATTTAGAGCTCGGTCACTTTCCTGAATCAGTATAGACTCCATGCCGAGGAAATCTGCTTTCAACAGTCAATCCATCTTCAAGGCAACAACCTGTGTTCTCCAAATAACTATCTAATTGAAAACAGCCACAAAATTGATGGAACTTGGTGGCATTCCAGTTCTACTGGAAATTACAGATGATAATAACATGGATAAATGCAGTCATACTTTTTTTAAATTCACTAAAAAGTACAAAAATAATGAACAAAAACAAATTTCAGTTCCAGACTCTCTTGGCAGCCCAAGATCAGTTGTCACATATCCTCTGCTATCTTTTTAATGTATCTAACTAAGTGACTGGGTGTCATCCCCTGAATTTCATTTCTTTAATTACCTACCCCAAGTGTCAATAAACATTTTTGATCCCCATTCTAAAAATGAATTTTACATCTAAGAATAAAATTACTGTCATGAAAACTTATCCTTGGGATACTTTTAAAAGACAAAAGACCAGATGTGTGATGTAAAGGGAAACTTGGAAATAAAAAAAGTCTAAGGAGGCTACAAAAGCAATCCAGTCATGAATCAGGGACATTGTTAAATGAAGCCCCTCTTATGATATCCAGTTACATCATCTTACAATTTTAAAAGTATCAGTGTCATCCATCATAATGAACAGTAAGAAAAACTTCTAGTTTAATGTATTAATAATTTAATCAATTGTACTTACCTTATGAAATGATAAAGTTATTTTCTAGACAAGACTGACATTCAACTAGTACACATTGCACTTATGGCACCAGTAATCTGGTGGCATTGACTCTGAAGGATTTTTTTCTGTGTCACATCAGTCAAACATTTTTATTCAATATGCGATCAGCATTATGCAGGAAAAACAGCACTCCACAAAATAAAACAAAAATTGCTTTATATCTGTAGTGGGTTAAATGATGACCCCCAAAAGTCCATGTCCTCATCCCTAGAACCTGTGAATTTTACCTTATCTTGCAAAAGAATGAATGTTACTTTATATGGCAAGTGATGTGAATAAATTAAGGATCTGGAGAGGCTTATCCTGGATTAGCCAGATGGGCCCTAAATGTAATTACATGTATCCTTATAAGAGAGACAGTAGGAGTTTTGAGAGAGAAGACATGAACATAATGTGACCACAGAGGCAGAGAGACTGGAGTCATGTGGACACAGGACAAGGAATACCAGAAGCCACTAGAAGCTGGATGAGGCAAGGAATGGATTCTCACCTAGAGCCTTCAGAGGGAGCACAGCCCTGCTAACACCTTGATTATCGAACCCTGTCACAGCAACTACAGAAAACTAACACAGTAACATTTGCTAATTTGTGTGGCATAAATAATCCCATTGTGTCTGATTTTCAGCTACCAACATGTAGTCACTGATCAAAGTTGGGAAGGGATGCACACAGTTGGTCATCCTGAGCTGGTACAAGCCTGGTTTCACTATGCTGTTGGCCATGGATACAGATGCATTTTTTTCAATTCCCCTCTAATTTTTTACTTGCTTTCATTTCATTTCATTTCTTTCTGCCAGAGACAATGAAAGGAGGTATGCTGTGTACCCCCTTATGTCAAAGTCACCCAGAAAAAGTCAGTATAATTGACTACAATTTTACTCTAATTAGTACATTAAAAGAAAGCTGGCATTTTCATAAAACTCAAACAAATGCACCCTACTGATGAATTTAAATGACATTATAATATAAAAAGTACAGCAAGCCCGCTACATACAAATGAGTTCCGTACTGAGAGCACGTTTGTAAGTCCGAGTTTTTCGTAAGGCCAACAAAGTTAGTCTAGGTACCCAACTAACACAATTGGCTATATAGTACTGTACTGTAATAGGTTTATAATACTTTTCACACAAATAATACATAAAACACAAACACAAAAAATAAAGAAAACGTTTTTAACTTTACAGTACAGTACCTTGAAAAGTACAGTAGTACAGAACAACAGCTGGCATACAGGGGCTGGCATCGAGTGAACAGCCAAGAAGAGTTACTGGCTGGAGGAGGGAGAGGAGGTGGGAGATGGTAGAGCTGAAGGATTATCAGCAATAGGAGATGGAGGGCAAGCTGCAATTTTACTCACACCTGATGTTGGTAGAACACACATTCACATCTTTGAAAGTTTGCAACTTGAAGGTTCCTATGTAGGCAACTTACTGTATAAGCTACAAAGTCACATGCACTAAAATTTGCCTCCGCTTAGTAACAGGCTACTGTCGGTGAATCGCTGAGTTTGTTTTTCTACCTGCATGGAAAGTGTTTTTCTAGTAGTAAGTGCTCAACAAAAGCTAGTTAGAATTATTTTCCTATCCTCGACATCAATGGTGAGAATGATAATAGCAGAAGTAATAGTAAACAAGTGGCAATGGTAATAATAGTTATAGTAGTTTAATAAAGATGGGATAGACACTTCTATTCATTTGCTGAGATAAAGGAAAAAAGTAAAGCTGGAGATCAAAGACCCTTTACTGGGGGCTGTGCAACAGCAACTCTCACGTGTAGGGGATCCAGAGTTTGGAAGAAAGAGAAAGGAGAGGTGAGCAAAGAGCAATGTGGCAATGAAAGACTTGCAGAGGAAGAGAAGAGAGATTCTAACAATTACCCTGGGGCTTTGTGGAGACAAATGTCTAAGAGAACTTGGAGGAGGCTGAGCCACACTCTCTGTTGTGCCACTCCTCCAGGGAAAGGAGTGGCAAGAGGTCCCACTGTCACTAAACTAACCAAACTGATGATTTGGTGATGAGTGGACAGGCAGAAATAGCCTTCAAGGTAGTCAAGAATTATTTAGGTCATATACTGCTGCTTTCATTATTATCTGGGCTGGCAGAATTGATAAAGACTGGAGCAATTATTTGGGAACCTTATCAATGAAAACAACTATAATTCTGTGTTAGCTGGTGTTCAAAGCCTCTGCTTCCACTCTTTTACCCAGAAGGCAGGCAGGTGGAAACAATATTTGCAGGGCAGTAAGCTGCTGGTGGATAATGATGGCCTCAATTGTATTTGAGCATGTTTCAAGAACACAAACCTTTCAGTGTTCATTCTGATTTGTACTTCCTCCCCAAAGTGCATCATGCCAATCAAGTAATGTAAATTCGACACTCAAGTTTCAGAAATAAAATAGATAATGCTATATATCTAATCCCTGTCTTCACCTCCCACTCTTTGGTCCCCAGTATAAGAGACTATTCTTAGACATGGTTCTACAAACTGATGCCAAAGTCAAGTTTATTTAAGACCATAATTAGACTGTTCTCTGTAAAAGAATGGTAATAGGAAACATCATTCAGCATCTTTTTTGTGCATGAATACCATGCAGTTTTCACCTTCACTCTTATATCCATTCCCCATTTGTGCTATTAATACTGCCAGGCAAAGATTTCTATACAAGATCAAGTGGGAAATATTTTAGAAATAGAAATTCCCATAACCATCCCCTATCTGTTACCAAACTGAACTTGGGTCCCCTCACCTGATGCACAGCAAAGCCAAACTACTGACACCTGGTTGTGGTGAAAAAAAGTACAGCATTTATTACAGGTACCAAGCAAGGAGAATGGGCAGCTTGCGCTCAAAACACTGAAATCTCCCGTGGCTTCCAGGGAAGGATTTTTAAAGAAAGTGTGAGGGAGAGGGTTACAGGGTACATGATCAGCTTGTGCACAATTCTCTGATTTGTTGATGGTGAGGTAACAGGGTGATGTTACAGGAATCTCAATCATCAACCTTATGGTTCCAACCAGCCTGAGTTCTACTTGCTGGTGGTCAGGATGCAGTTAACTTCCTCCACCTGGTGGGGGTTTTAGTATCTGCAAAACAGCTCAAGGACATGGCTCAGGATATTATCTATGGCCCTTTAGGAGGAAATAAAAGTCCTTGACTTTGTTTTATGGCTGAACTATTTTTAGTTTGTCTTGTTTGACTGCTTTCCTTTGTTTCTGCATTTTCTCACTTCTCTGATTTAATTTGCTCTTTGGAACTTGGGGAAGGCCTAGGAGGCTAAAGGTTTTCTGCAAAGAAGAGGCGAGGGATATGGCTTGGTGCCGGGGGAGGGTGTCTGTCCCTGGGAAGACTCTGCTGGTCCTCTCAGTTTTACTACTGAATCAGTCTCAGGGAATAGTTTTTAAATTTTCCCAGGTGATTCTGAACCTCACACAGATTTGGGAACCACATGTCATACACTGTGGCAACTTTCCCTCCAGGAGCACCTTCCAGGTGTCCACACAAGTATAATGGAGGACCATCAAGAGATTCCAGATCTCATTTAGATAGAACTTCTACTCTCAACACATACTGTACCCATTCTTCTTCATCCTGCCTATGTTCGCTTTGCTTAGGGCTGCCTGAGACTTTATTATAATGATCCCACAACTGCCTGAACAGATTATAGGAAGGAGGGTGCAGGAACAACAGAACATACATCCACAAGGAGTATCAAAAACAAACAGAAGGGCTTCCCTGGTGGCGCAGTGGTTGAGAGTCCGCCTGCCGATGCAGGGGACACAGGTTCGTGCCCTGGTCCGGGAGGATCCCACGTGCCACAGAGTGGCTGGGCCCGTGAGCCATGGCCACTGAGCCTGCGTGTCCGGAGCCTGTGCTCCACAACGGGAGAGGCCACAACAGTGAGAGGCCCGCGCACCGAAAAAAAGCAACAACAAACAAACAGAAAAATAGAAACATTTTTTATCATGTGGATCAGGTACTTTGCAAATATATTCTATTTAATCCTCACAACAATAAAGAGGTCACCTATTATCATCCGCCTGATTAAACTCTGGGGCAAGAGATATTCAATACATCACAGAGTTAAACAGCTATTTGAGTTGTAAAACTAGAAAACAGACCCAGGCAGTCTGAATTCACATGCTTAACCACAAAGCTCTAGCTCCACAAAACAGGACATTTTGTGTTTGATGTGAGCTGGAGGAACAAAGAGAGTCACCATGTTTCCCATGAAGCATGCAGAAGCAGAAGGACTGGGGCTGAGGCATCTTCAAAAATCGTGGAAACAGGATGCGGGAGGGAGTATCAGACCCCCTAATGAGCCCCTCTTCCAAATCTCAGTCTGGCAAGTGGCAGTGCAGATCTGCTGCCATTTGTCAAGGACATTTTTTAAAAACCCTAGAATATGGAATGACCTCTGGTGCCATAAGACTAATGTACAACAGGACGCTTCCAGTGTCTCTGTTTCCAGGGAATCACTGCAAGTGGATGGACCTGAGTAGCAATAAATACCAGCCAACCCTCAGCAGATGTGATTTCAGAGCCTTCTCTCTGAAGACACTGTGTGCCTGTGGAGAGCGCTCTGCTGCTTCTCTCGAGCCCTCTTACCACTGAAAGGACAGTAAGCAACATAATAATTCATTACAAGCAGATACCTGAGGAAGACACTCAAGTGATTCTTTAGGCTCGGTAGGAGGGAATGGATTTATCTAGGAAGATAAAGTGATTCTATTTGAAAAATGGGTGTCAGACCAGTCCTAATTAGGGATTGGGTAAAAATTCAACTGACTAAAGGACTTGTGAAAATATGACATTGAAGATGTGATGGTTTATTAAATTGAAATACACTATATTTGTGCTGCTTTTTATGTGCTGTAACTCCTTTCCTTCTATGTTCAAACACTAGTGTTAAAACAAATCTTGACTAGAATTTCTGTAGCCCTTGTGCCAGAAATACTTATCTCACAAAAGGCCTGGGTTATTCATGGACATCATGATTCTTTTTATTACCACTTCCATTCCAAAACACAGGAAAATTCCTTATTAAACATCACAGGACACAGATACCCTTTCCTTGGAACGCAAAGCACAGAGTAGCAGAGGAGAGCTTCATGAGAGGGGACGGAAAGGGGAAAACTTTCTGTAACTTTCCCTAACGAACTGCAATATCTGAAAGGCAGACAGGTGCACCACATTACCAGATGAAAATGGTAGTTAATCATCAATACACCTGATGCAAAATACTATTTTTGCCATTTTTACAGTGTCACAGTCCAGTCCACGGAGAATCATGCTCCACAGTCTCAATTAACAAGTAAAAAGCTTTTCTTACCGATATCTTTTATAACTCCAATACATAATTATGCTAAAAGTACCCCCTTTCCATCAAAAATGAGGAAGAGAAGAAACAAAAAGTTGAAAGGGAACAGAGTACCTTATCCTGCCACACAACAGAGTAAAGTAGCAGCAACCTATAGTCTCACAAGGTGTCACAGCCCTTCAATTGTTCAAGTATTACCAAATGTCCCTTGATGAGGAATTTTCTTCTGGACCCAAGTCCCTCACAACCAAAATGTCTGCTGCACCACCCTCTGCAGATCAGGTCACCACTCAGCTTGCCGGGGTTTGGGTCCAGCCATTATTCTATGTTGACAGGACCAGGAATCTCCCACTCCCTCTGGTCTTTCAGTAATAACCTCTGCCCTTTCCAATAGGCATGATGAGGTCAGAAATGCCACCCTCTTTAGGACAACTTAGCTGTTTAAGGTTGAGCTGCACATGATTGACAGAAGCCCATGGAAGATGGGGTCTCCTTGACTGCTTGCTGAGGCTTTCCCCTGTCGTGGCTCTCCCCCCTGAGCCCCCCAAAAATGAGGATGAGCTGAAGAATCATGGCCCAAGTTTCATTCCAGCTCAAGGGGCAAATTCCTAACCTCCAGCTGCTGGCTGGCAGCCCATGTATTCTTTGGTTTAAGCTCATTACCACAAGATAGGCATAACTAAATGACTTAGGGCTTCCTGACACGACCTCCAGGTGATGATTGGCTGCTGAGATGGAGGGTGTGTTGGGGGAAGGAAGCTGTCTTCAAACTTCAAAGGTTAGACCCTAGAATCTTTGTTTTACCTAAATAGATCCAAGTTAATAACTAGTTCCAACAGGAATCCAGATGTCATTTCTTTTTATGATGAGCAATGGTTCATTATTTTAGCCAAAAATATTCTCTATAATAAACCAAATTATTTATTTAAACAAAATACTATACTAATAATAAGAATGTGGAGCAGTTGTTCCTCAAATTTCTATATTTCCAAAGGTTTATACTATATCATTTCCTGGGAAAATAGTCGTTCTCTTTAAAATGTACTCCCTCTCTCTTTGTTTCTCTATCCTTGAGGAAAAATAAGCTTGAGTGCAATTAATAACAAGAATTTAGCAGGTCCCCAGGTTAGTTATAAATACTACCTTACCAAAATCACTGGCTGGGAAAACTGACAGCATTTTGAATGCATGTATCAAAGTTTATTTTGTTCTTGGCACCTTGTGTAGAATACACAAGAATGTATTCTAATAAGTCAAAACATAATATTAAAAACTTAGTGCTTACATTTCCTTATTTTGCAAGCTGATAAAACAAAGCAAACTAAATTTAAGCCCTACTTTAGCACACTCTATATCATGAAGCCTTTTCCTGATTTCTTCTCCACCCTGGCAAAATACTCATGAGTATACGTTCAAACAAGTCTAATTAAATTGCTTGACCTTTATTTGCTTTTAAAGACAAAAAAGTATCTGGTTTTTTAGTACTTGACAGTCCTCCCTTCTGATTTCAATGCTCTTAGGTATATTTCTCAACAAAAAATACTTTCTATTCCACTTTCTCATCAGTTTTTCTGCTTTTCTTCAGGCTGTTACTTTTCTTGGTTCACACCAAGAATTTAATTGTTAGTAGAAGATGCACCAAAGGCTAATTACAACAACTTTGCTGGTGAAGGCTAGCCAGTTCATCGCACCTTGCCTACTGGGAGGTTATGTAGACATACCTCAAAATCTGACTCATCTTTGATGCTTTCCTGACTTTTTTTTAATGAATCATGGCACACCATTTCCTCACCTATGCTCTCTTTCTTATGTAGTTGCATAACTGGACAAACTACCCTTACCCAAGCCTGGGAGACACAAATGGGGTTAATTAACATCAATAAATAGTTCTCAAAAGCAAAATATCAGGTTTCCTTTCACCACTCTAAAATGGTACTTATTAGTAGAGTGACCAACCTTCCCAGTTTGCCTGTAACTGTCCCAATTTTAGCACTGAAATGTCCTTGTTCTGATTAATCCTTCAGTCCAGGGCAACCTGCAACACAAATGAATAGATGTTCTAAACTTGGTAACAACGTGACATGAGAAAATGTCTACTTAATAGTGTTTTCTTGGATCCATGACTTTGTCATAAGCTTGGAATAATCTAAAATCCATAACAAACTATCTATGCTTTATCTCCCAACACCAAACCTAACTTGTCTCATATAGAAAGTATTAGGCCTTATCAAAAGTACTTATATCTGCTTAAAAAGTGAATCCCCAAACCTGAAACACAGGGACCTTAACTCTGGATTTGCCTCCACTTCAGAAAGCAAAGAGCTACTTGACTGTAATCACTTTTTGTGGATTATTACTCCATAATGGTAAATTCCTTGAAAAGCAGGAATCATTTTTATTTCAATATGAAATATTTCAAACATACAGACAATAATAATCACCTGTGTACCCACAACTTATGTTTTTAAAATATTACATTAATGATATTAACATTTAATTATATATAACTACAACCTTTATTTCAGATCTTTTTAAAATACTTAATATTACAAATATGGTTATAGCTAGTCCACTTTCCTCATTTCGTTTCCCTCCTCTTTCTAAGAATAAGGACAAGTCTGAAGTCAATGTCTGCTTCTCTTGTATGTTTTAGATTTTTGCCACACATGCATACACTTGTCACAATAAGTGACATGTTCTCTTATGTCTTATACTTTATTGTACCCTCATGTCTTACTCATAGTAACTCTGAAAATTCTTTAGTCAAATTGAATTGAATTCACTACCTAAATCTATGACAGGGAAAAACAATAAATTCCCTACTCTCAACAGGTCAAGCTAAAATTTAAATAGTCTAAGAATAAAATATTAAACTGAAATCAAGAAAATTACTTTCTAAATAGTCTTGCTTAGATGTTAGTCCCATATTCCTTCAAGTTACTCAGAAACAAAATGGTTTTGTACTATTTCCATAGAGTTTCCATTCTCTTATCATACTATAATCCTCACTTTCTCTAACTCCGTAAAAATTCTGCCTACCTCCATATAAAGAGTAATTTACATATTTAAATTTTGATAAACATCTCCTCCTAAACAAAAATCACCATCATGAGTTCCACATTAATATTAATACTTTCCAAAGTCAGAATATAATTCAATTAAAAAATGTATGCTCTTCTACTTATCATTGCTTTTTTCCAAAACCATATTATCTGTCAGCATTAGTGACACCTACCACCCAAATTTTGCCCAGGTTCTATAAATTTATCTAGTGAATGTAACAAATGAATGCACAACAAATAATCTGTAAAGCGGAGAAAAAAGGAAAATGCTTTGTCTTAATTGATTGAGCACAACTTTGTCTAACACAATGATGATTTATGGTTCTGCCAATCCATTCTTATACCTTTCAGGGAAACTACAATAAAAGTTTCAAAGACCTTTTACAATTTGCACCCTAGCAAAAACAAGTTCACACTGTAAATGTTGCCTCATGACCTGGAGCTTCAAAATGTGGTCCATTGACCAGGAACATTGGTGTCACCTGGTACTTGTTAGAAAGGCAGAATCTGGGTCCCACCCCAGACCCCTCCTGGATCAGAATCTACATTTTGTTGTTGTTTTTTTACATCTTTATTGGAGTATAATTGCTTTACAATGGTGTGTTAGTTTCTGCTTTATAACAAAGTGAATCAGTTATACATATGTTCCCATATTTCTTCCCTCTTGCGTCTCCCTCCCTCCCACCCTCCCTATCCCACCCCTCTAGGTGGTCACAAAGCACTGAGCTGATCTCCCTGTGCTATGCGGCTGCTTCCCACTAGCTATCTATCTTATGCTTGGTAGTGTATATACACCCATGCCTCTCTCTTGCTTTGTTACAGCTTACCCTTCGCCCGCCCCATATCCTCAAGTCCATTCTCTAGTAGGTCTGTGTCTTTATTCCTGTCTTACCCCTAGGTTCCTCATGACATTTTTTTTTCTTAAATTCCATATATATGTGTTAGCATACAGTATTTGTCTTTCTCTTTCTGACTTACTTCACTCTGTATGACAGACTCTAGGTCTATCCAGAATCTACATCTTAATCGTACAACTTAATATTGTAGCTTCTTGGTCCATGTGCGTGTAAGTTGTACCTCCATCCAAATTAGTTGAAGTGTCTTTTACAAAAGCAGACACAAAGCCTTGTGCTTATGTGTGGCTGGTCTGTATAGTATGCCTAACAGTGTTTAACAAACAGTGGTGTTGCATTAAGAATCAAGTCAATAGTCAAATTTGATTTTGAAACAGACACTCCATGCTCTTCTCCCTCACACTATTTCAACAGTCACTTAAGATAAAATGAATGATGATAGAGTAATCACTATATGGAAAAATATTAATAATATTAATGTTCTGTTTTCTGTCTCAAATGGACAGATACTGTTTTTGTCCTAAAGGATATAAAATAGCAGGGAAATCATCTAAATATTTATCAATTATATTTGCTAGCTAGACTAGACAGTATGGTGGTTAAGAGCAAACTTACCAGCTGCGTAAATTTTCTGTACTTCAGTTTCCTCCTGTGTAAGGTAATACTTATGTCATTGGGTATAGATAAGTTAACATTTGTGAAGTCTGGTGTGCAGTAAGCCTTAGCCACTATTATTATTTTACACCAAATATTTAACTTTCAGAGAAAGATCTTTCCTAGTTCTCTCTAAAGAAAGTTTTTCTCTCACTTTTATGGCTTTTCTTCTTCTTCCACCCACCACCCATCTCACTTAATCTCCCATTTTTTTATTTACTTAAAGTGTGTCAAAACTGTGCCATAGTTTTCTCCTGAGTTTCAGTTAATGCTTCTCTCCTGCACCTACAAGCAGGAAAATATAAAATCTACCTAACCAGATATGGCATCTCTCCCTTACCAATGCCTCATCCCCCAACTGCCTCCCAATGTTTCCATCTGGATGCTAGCAATGGCTATAATTTTGGAGCTTTTATCTAGCAAGAATTAGCTCCTTTAATCCTTAAAGCTGTTCTGGAGTAATTGTTACTCTTTTAACTGAGGGTCAGAGAGGTTAATGACTTAATTGAAAGTCATCACTTAACAGTAGAGTCGAACTGGAAATAAAACACAAACCTATGCTCTTAACAGCACATTAGACTGTCTCAAAGCCATGAAAAATCATCACATTAGAAGTGAAAATTACCATCCCTGCCACCAGCTTCTCCACTGCCATTAGTATTATCACCATTTTCCTTAAGTTACTTCGCATGCTTTCTTTCTTACTTGCATTACATATTTCATCATATATTAAATACTGAAGTATTTTGACCTGCTATGCCTCCCAGACTCAGTGCTCGCCCGCCATCAGCACTCTGGGATGAGCCTCCTTCACTTATGACATGGATTCTGAAAGCAATGTCTGAACAGCTCCTTTTACCTCCAGTCTTCATGCAGCAAACCAGGCTTCCCCGGGCTGTGTATTATTTTAAATGTAACTAAAGAATATACACTACCTATTTTCCTATTTCGTCAAAGTCCATTAGTCAGTAGTATTACCACTCTGGTATTTTTTCATGCCTTATATTCCCAAGTTATTTGAAATTCCCCTACAGTGGAGGTGATTGGTCATTCAATAAAACCTCAGGAAGATGCAGAAAGCACAAGGGAATGCAAGGGAATGACACCCAGGAAAGATCTTGGAATCCAAGGACCTTGGCCCAGATGCACATTTAGGTCTCCATCTGGATATCAACATGAAAACTGATCTCTCTTTACAGGAAAGAGGAAGTCAAAACAGATTCCAAAACCTCTACCTGCACAGATATTTGAAACTTCAGGAAGAGAAGAAGAAAAGGGCAATAACTCTTTGAATAAATAGAAAGATGGTGTCCTAGGTATCATCATTTGGGTTTCTCTAGAAGTGGAGTTTGAGACAAGAACTTAGCCTCAAGCATTTACTTGGGGAGTGGCCTGAGGAAGTAGTGCTGAGGGAGTCGGGAGAGTGACAGAGCAGGAGGAAAAGCCAATATAAAGGTGTGTGATCAAGGTGTGCTGTGGCAAAGGGCTTGCTTCCACAAGACCTCAGAGAAGCACACGGAATGCTTCCCACATTCTCTACCTGAGGACAGGAGGCCAAGCATCTGTCCATTGGTGCTCACTCCCCATTGGCCCAGAGTTGCCCTGACTTCTCTACTATTCGAAGTCCCACTTGCAGGCAAGAGCTAACCTGCCTCCCTTAGTTTGGAGAAAGCTCTGAGGCAAAGAAACAGGAATCTTGACTAATTTGATTACATCAAACATGTTATAATATACCCATATCCCACATAAAATGGTACTGTGTGCCTTAAAATGGGAAGAGATTTTTATAATTTTGTTTTTAAAAGTACCATCTATTTTAATATTGGAATTTTTGTTTCATATTTTTAACTGATTTTCTTTCTAAGTCAAATATTTTTTAAGGTTTCAAATATTTTAACCAAATGGATAAAACAGCCCTGAAACCACCTCCAAAACTGCTCAATAAGAACAAGTAGCTACAAGAACTCTACTCCAAACCCTATGCTTTAAACTGTTGTGGATAGATACTGAGAACTCAAATTCTCTGAAATAGGTATTACAAACCCTAATGCCAGGCAGTAACCATTCCCAGTGCAAACAGGCGTGGAACAAGGACTGTGCAGCACAAAGAAGAAAATCATCAGAGAAATAGAAAACAAAAGCAGAATAGAATAGAGAACCGACCAGGAAAGAGAGATTCTTATCAATTTCACCTGGTAAAGACTTATCAATTTCCCAGTAAAATGAAAGTATAAATGAATATCAGAATCATAAAAGATTGATGTAGTCATCATAGTCCATTTAGCCATCCCATTAACTGTTCAAAATTATGACTCAAAAATGAGGATTTATATTTTCAAATTAATCTTCAGGCTTTCTTTATAAAATACAAATCAGGAGTCTTTCTGGGCATTGATGAAACAAATTGACAATTGTAAAGGTGTGTTCTCCAGAGTAAATGAAGGCAAGAAACACTCTACAAAATACTGCCTTAGCAAAGCTCCTTTTGTCTGCTTCTATTTCTTAATATACTCAGACTGAGGGCCTTATACTGTCTTTCCTCCATTCCCCAGTTCAGAGCCATCCACCATCCCCAATAGACCTTGAGAGAATCATTAACCATCTTTACATCAATGAATCCATCTTCCATGGTACACAACCAGGACCCTACTACACAGAAGTGCCTGTGTGAAAAGAAACTCAGTTGCAAAAAACATGTCCGCAATCCAAAAATCTGCCCATGAGGTTTTCATTAAAGTTCATATTTAAAGGTGCTCTTTATTTCATCTCTCTTGGGACTCTTGACCATTAGAGAGATAGCCTTTCGTTCAAAACAATAAGTCTGTTAAAGTGGAAATTCTTTATGAAAATCACTGTATACATATAAATATACACTCACCAGTCTTTTGACATTAGGCCAAGCTTATTGTTTTCACACCAGTAACACATAGTCTACCATGTCAAGCTTCATTAAAAAAAAAAAATAGTAGTGAAAACTTAAAGATGGAGATGAAACAATCGGAGGACAGAATATATTTTTTCTCCTAAACGTATTGCAGTTTTTTTTTCAGTGATATCTATTTGAATGCAGTTGAAGACTGGGAGATAACAGGGTCCTAAATTTTTGCCCAGGCCCAGTTCTCTTCTATTTCTGCCAATTCAGTATCCTCTGCTTTCTCAAAACTCAGTCTAAAACTCACTTTCTCAAGTGTTTTCACAGACCTCTCCTTGCACTCTTTTGCTCTGAATTTCATTGGCCTGTGACTTTATATGTTCCTGCTTTCTGATTATATGCTTTGTTTTCTAGTCATCAGGTTCTGCAGGATAGTAATGTACATACACCACCAGGGTGTGGTATTTTTCAAACTGCTGGTCATGGTGCCCGTTGTGAAGAATGATACTGATATAGTGGATCCAGCCAAGATTTTTTTTTTAATTAAATAAAATAGGAAATACCAGAGTGCAAAACAAGTAGTAAGTATATAAATTATTTCATGGAACTTTTTTTATTGACATAGTTTCAGGTGTACAACATAATGATTCCATATCTGTGTATATTTCAAAATGATCACTATAAATCTAGTTAATATCCATCACCACATACAGATAAAAATTTTTGTTTCTCATGATGAGAATTTTTAATATCTACTCTTTTAGCTACTTTCACATATACAATACATTGTTACTAACTATAGCCTTTTATAGAAATTTTTTATTTTTATACGTCTGTGTATGATTGTGTGAACTGGATCACACATACAAAGTAATTCTTACTGTGGGTTACAGTTAGAAAAATTTAAAAGCCGCTGATTTAAGCCAGTACTGCTCAAATAGTTATTAGCCAGCAAGTATTCGTTGGTAGCTTTAAAGAAAAATCATTACTCAATATAAAATTTTAATACCTTCATCAGAACGGTCTATAAAATATTAACATATGCAGAAATAGTTATCAATACTTATTTGTGCTAACCACTGCAGATACAAGAAAGAAAAACAGTTCTTTTCTTCAAGAAGTCTAAAAAGTAGTAGAGAAAACAAGTAAAGCAGAAATGTTAATTCAGTACATTAGGACATAAAATCAGAAAGCATGAGAGCACAAAGAAAGTATTCCTAACTCTGTCTCCCAGGAATGGGTTTTTCATTGCCCTAAACCTTTAGAAAATTCTGATCTCTAAAAGGGTCAGAATTTTAGCCAAGAGGATACCTCTGGAGAAAGGTATTCAGCCAACATTCCATGTGATTAGCATCATGTCAGGCTACACAGTGGAAACTCAGCTGGACTAACTAGATTTTCAACCAGGTTTTTAATTCTATTTTTTGACAAGTAAAAGTTGTATATATATATTTAGGTATAAACTTGATATTTTGATATATTTATACATTGTGAAATAATTATCACAAACTAATTAACAGATCTATCTCCTCACATGGTTACTATTTTCTTTCTTCTTTGCTTTTTCTGTGATGAGAACACTTAAGATCTACCCTCTTAAGAAGTTTCAAGTACAATCAGCCCTCCAAATCTGAGGGTTTCATATCTGTGACTCAACCAACTACAGATCAAAAATACTAAAAAAAAAAAGAAACTAGAAATTTCCAAAATGCGAAACCTCAATTTGCTGTGCACCAGCAACTATTCACACAGTATTTACATTTTATTTACAACTATTTACATAGCATTTACATTGTATTAGTTATTATAAGTACTCTAGAGATGATTTAAAGTATCCAAGAGGAGGTGCCTAGGTTATACACAAATACAGTTGATCCTTGAACGATGAGGGGGTTAGGGGATACTGAATACCCCCACACGTATACAGTCAAAAATCTGTGTATAACTTTATAATTGGTTCTCCATATCCATGATTCCAATCCACAGACTCAACCAACTGCAGATTACGTAGTATCATTGTACATATTTGTTGAAAAAATCCACACATATGTGGGCCTGCGTAGTTCAGACCCATGTTGTCCAGAGGTCAGCTGTACTATGCCATTTTATAAAAGGGACTTGAGCATCCACAGATTTTGGTATCTGCTGGGGATCCTGAAACCAATTCCCCATGAATACCAAGGGATGACTATATACAATATAGTACTGTTAATCACAGTCATATTGATACATTAGAGCTCCAGAACTTATTCATCTTGCATAACTGAAACTTGGTACCCTTTGATCAACCTCTCCCCACTTCCCCCTCCCTCCAGCCCCTGACAACCTCCATTCTAGTCTCTGCTTTTATGAGTTTGGCTATTTTAGATTCCACACATAAGTGAGATCATGCAGCATTTATCTTTCTGGGTCTGGCTTATTTCACTTAGCATAATGTTTTCCAGGTTCATCCAAGTTGTCTCAAATGTCAGGATTTCATTGTTTTTAAGGCTGAATAATATTCCATTCTGTATATGTATGTTTCCATTCATTCATGGACAGTTAGATTGTTTTCATATCTTGGCTATTGTGAATAATGCTGCAATAAACATGGGGGTACAGATATCTCTCCAAGTTCCTGATTTCATTTCCTTTTGATATATAACTGGAAGTGAGATTGCTAGATCAGGTGGGAGTTTTAGTTTTTTATTTTTTGAAGATCTCCATACTGTTTTCCATAATAGTTTTACCAATTTACATTCTCACCAACAGTACACAGGATTTCCTATTTTCCACATTCTCACAAATACTTGTAATCTCTTGTCTTTTTGACAGTAGCCAGTCTAACAGATATGAGGTGATATTGTGGTTTTAATTTATGTTTCCCTGGTGATTAGTGATGTTGAGCACTTTTTCATATACCTGTTGGCCGTTTGTATATCTCCTTTTGAAAATGTATATTCAGGTTCTTTGTCCATTTTTCAATCAGTTTATTTAGGGTGGTTTTGGGGTTTTTTTGGTTTTGGTTTTGTTTGTTGTTTTCTATTGAGTTGTATGAACTCATATTTTTTGGATATTAACTTCTTTTCAGATATATGGTTTGCAAATATTTTCTTCCATTCCATAGGTTGCCTTTTCACTCTGTTGCTTGTTGATTGTTCCCTTTGCAGTGAAGAAGCTTATTAGTTTGATGCAATCCCATTTGTTTATTTTTGCTTTTGTTGCCTGTGCTTTTGTTGTCGTATTCAAAAAAATCATTGCCCTGACCAATGCCAAGATGTTTAAATTCTCCAGAGGGAGATGAACAAGAATCAATAAATATAATAAATAAGAAAAATATACCACATGTTGGAAATTAATAACAATGGAAAGAAAAAGGAAAGCTAAGTAAGAGTGATCAGGAGGGCCAGGAACTTTAAATAGCCTGGCCAAAGTAATCCTCATTGATATGTAGACATTTGAGAAAACACTTGAAAAAGATGAAAAAAAAAAAAAAAAGAGAGATGATATAGAGTTTTGATGTGATAGCCAGAGACTAATGGATAAATAATTTAGAAAAAGTATAAATTTCTCTTTTGAGAGTGTTATTGACATTTAAGTCTATCCTAAATGTAATATATCTAAGAAAAGAGAAAATAAATAAACTCTGGTATACGTTATTCAAAATAATTTTGATTGCAAAAATTTTTTTTATAGATTTCTTTTTATTTTTTAATGATTGATCAGATGGAATAGAGAATTAAGCTTTAGAATCCCAGCTGGTGAGAACCCTGGAATATACAAAATACAGAAAGGTGGTTTTAGGATTTTGTGGTTGAAATTTGAACTCTTGTGATTTTTCTTGTATAAATTAAAATATTATTGATCCTGGTGGCTCAACCCCAGCCTCAGTCTCCTAGATAATACATGTTCATAATAGCATTTTAACTTGCTGAATCTTTGGATAGATGCTACTATGATCCTACTGAAATACTGTTTTACCAACTAATATTTTCAGGATGTTTTGAGAGTAGCAAAATTTTGAGAGAATGAACCATAAATTTTAATGTTTAGTATTATATACTCTATAGTTCTTTGACATAGTAGGACATTGATAAATATTTTGACTGACATTTGCAAATATAGAGAGAAGCAAATATGCACATGTTTTTTGCTTTTTTATTTCATTTGAGAAAGTTGCAGATGCAGTTAGAAATTCTTATTTATATAGAGCTAATAATCATTACAGTGGTTTTTATATTGAACCAAAACTCCTTGTAAATTCTGTTGACCTAATTATGCCCTCCATTGTGAAAAAAAGCAATAAGTGCAACTATTTTACCTTTTATTGAGGATGATCTATGAAAGCTTTACATATGTTATTTCATTAAATCACCTCATCTCATAATGATTCCCATTTACACACAGGGATGTTGAACGTCAGAAAGGAGGTAACTTTGCCAGGACTGCACAGCCACTTGGTGCTGGATATAAACTCCTGTAAGTCCGAGTCCACCACTGGTGCCCCTGCTCCTCTCTCTAGGGTGGGTCTCTTCTTCCTGATTAAAGCCTCACAAATAGTTGAAATTGTGATTTTCTCTTCCCCAATTGGTCTATAACCTCTTCCCTTCACAGTTCCCACTACTTCCCATTTCTTTGCACACACTGTGGTTCCTTTAATCTTATTGTCTCCTCCATACCTGACAAACTGTCCATGTCTGCTGAAACGGATTCCCACTGTAAAGGATTTTGAACTAAGTACACTTGACATATTGAATGAAGTCAAATAGTGAACACATTCATAGGTCAAGCCTACAATCTATAAGAGTTTAGTCTTTAGGATCCTCTTTACTTGGGAGATTTCTGAAAGGTCCCACATTACCATTGTTTGTCTTCCATCTCCAGCTTTCTTCCTGATGACAAAATCAACAGACAACACAGAGCAGGAGACTGGGTCCTCTCCCTTGTCATCTTCCAGACTCTTCAGTGTCTCATACTCTAGGTAAAGCTATGGCCAAAAATAAACCATTTTTAAAAATAAGACTATAACATTAGAAATCAGTCTTTTGAAATCCCTCTTCTTCCTTTATTTTACTACCTAATACAGCAGTATCAGCATCATTTTTGCTTCCTCTGGCAACTGAAGAACCACTTTTCCACCCCCTGAGTGGAGTGTAGACTGACTGCAGCATTACGAGTGCCTTCCCAAGGACATCGTGTGCTAGTTTGTCATCGCCTGCCTGAAAGGTACAAGGCATCCTTCCTGCCTTTCTCAGATTCTTCAATGTGTCAAGTGTACAAAATCGAAAGAATAACTTCATATTAAGTTAATATAGGAGAGATGGAAAACATGCTATGACAAAAATTCCTGTTGAATAAATTCTAACACCCATCTAAATACTTGTTCTCATACAATTAATCTCCCTATCTTAAAATTAAAATAAAGTTTTGTTCATTAAAATCCCACACAGAACATTGTAATGGTTTAAATACTGCAGCGTCTCATTTTATCCCATAAACCTTTACATTTGAATAGTTCCTTACAGATTATAAAGCACCTTTAGATCCATGTTATGTACTCTGAGAGCTAGAAGGGAATCTTAAAATTACTAAAACAATCCCATAATTTCCTCTGATTCTCACAGCAATTCTATGAAGTGTTTATCCAAGTGTTGAGTTGATACTGAGTCTGAGTCTCAACTGATGGTTGAGACTGAGCCCAGAGACTTTTACATACTTTTCTAGATCTCAGAGTTAAAAAGTGGGACCTGACCTCCAAATCACAGCTCAGTGCTTCTTCTAAAGTATCATGCTGTCACTCCACTAACTGATGCCTACTAAGGAATTTGTTATTTAGCTAAACGAATTTTCTAGAAAGCTAGAGCTTTATCCCATTAAGTGGTTAGGTATTCATCGTCATTGTAAATAGTCATTATTATTTTCCTTAAACATTACACTTGTATATACCTGCCGAAAATAACTCTGTGCTCTCCTTTAAAGGAAGGCTTTGTTCTATCTTGTTCCAAAATCCAACAGCAAATGATTATAGGAATACAGCAACAAAATGTGACAGAAAATGTTGAAACTGAAAATTAAACTTTTTTTTTTAGATTTAGAAAGACTTGGATTAAAGACTCTTCTTTGGGTGAAGGAGGTCAAAAGTTACAAATTTCCACTTATAAAATAAACAAGTCCTGGGGATGTAATGTACAGCATAGTGACTATGGTTAATAATCCTGGGACTTCCCTGGTGGTGCAGTGGTTTGGAATCCGCCTGCCAATGCAGGGGACATGGGTTCGAGCCCTGGTCCGGGAAGATCCCATGTGCCACGGAGCAACTAAGCCTGTGTGCCACGGCTGCTGGGCCTGTGCTCTGGAGCCCGCGAGCCACAATGAGAAACCTGCACAGCACAATGAAAAGTAGCCCTCGTTTGCCACAACTAGAGAAAGCCTGCAAGCAGCAACAAAGACCCAACACAGCCAAAAATAAATAAATAAATGAATAAATAAATTTATTAAAAAAATAATAATCCTGTATACCAAAAAAGCATGCAGATGGCCAACAGGCCATGAAAAATTGTTCAACATTGCTAATTTTTAGAGAAATGCAAATCAAAACCACAATGAGGTATCTCCTCACTCTGATCAGAATGGTCATCATCAAAAAGTCTACAAATAATAAATATTAGAGAGGATGTGGAGGAAAAAGTACCCTCCTACGCTGCTGATGGGAATGTAAATTGGTACAGCCACTATGGAGAACAGTATGGAGGTTCCACAAGATTCGTCCTTCTTGGTTTCCTTTATCCTGCCCGCCCCTCTGTAAATATTTCCTTCATAAAAAATGTCTTCAAAAATCCTAGCTAAGCGTGCTATCTGTTTCCTGTCAGGACTTGGATTGATTACACTGATCAATAAATACTGAGTATTTTTTTTTAACATTGCTGTATGATCCAGCAATCCCACTCCTGGGCATATATCTGGAGAAAACTCTAACTTGAAAAGATAGATGCACTCCAATGTTCATAGCCGCAGTACTTACAATAGCCAAGACATGGAAGCAACTTAAATGCTCATAGAAAGATGAATGGATAAATAAGATGTGATATATATATATATATATATATATATATATATATATATAGTGGAATATTACTCAGCTATCAAAAAGAATGATATAGTGCCATGTGCAGCACCATAAATGGACCTAGAGACTGTCATATTAAGTGAAGTAAGTCAGATGGAAAGACAAATGTCACCTGATAATACTTATACGTGGAATCTTAAAAAATGATACAAATGACACAGACCAACATGCTGTACTCCTAGGGACCCCTTCAGAGGGTGATAGAATGAAAAGAGATTGATGACCAGGAGCCACTGAGAAGCGAAGACTCTCCCTCCTCTATTATGCTGATTAAGGAGCATAAAATTAGTGACCAAGACTAAGGAAATAAAATCACTTGGTCCTGCCCACAGCTACTCCTGGATCCCTCATTCCTAACAACTCCTCAGCACAGGGTGTTTCATACTCCAAAGTTGTACTCAAGTACAGTATTTGTTTAATAAATGTCAGTTCATTAGACTTTGGTTAATCATAAAGATAGATATTAAAATAGCTTTCTAAACCTAGATAAAATCTATCTCTAACAGAGATTGGTATTGTGGGTGAAAGACATGATAACAACCTAAAAGAAGTATCTTTAAATTGAGGCACATAACTGTTCCACCCACCTTTCCTCCTTACTGCCAGCTGGAAAAATCACGTGATGCATGGAGCTCAAGCAGCCTCATTGGACCATGAGACGAGGGTCATGCTCAGGGAAGTGAAAAAAAAGCTACAAAGAGGCTAGGTCCCTGCCAACTTTATGGAACTCTCATGTTTACTCTTTACTCCCCAAATTCCATACTTATGTGGAAGAAATGGACCTCATGTGTTTAAATCATTTTTGAGTTGGGTGTTCTGCCTTTTGAGCTAAATCTAATCCAGAAAGTTATACCACACATGCTTCTTTTCACTTTCCAGATTCCAAAATGTTCTTTCTATAAACTTCTCTCCTGCTCTCCTTGTCCTTATATATTTACCAAAACAAAATAAAAGTACTGCTTTTTGATATTTTAATGAGCTTTCAGTAGAAAATGCCTATAAATATATGTGTCCAGTCTACCATCTTTAATAAAAAAACAAACAAACAAAAAAAAAACTGTCTTGATTACTGACCAATGATGCAAATTAAAAAACAGAAATAGACTCACAGACATAGAAAACAGACTTAAGGTTACCAAAGCAGTTAGTGGTGGGGTGGGTGGGGAGACAAATTAGGATTTGGGATAGCATATACACACTACTATATATGAAATAAACAACAAGGACCTACTATATGGTACAGGGAATGATATTCAATATCTTGTAACAACATATAATCGAAAATAATCTGAAAAAGAGTATATATATATGACTGAATCACTGTGCTGTACATCTGAAACTAACACAACATTGTAAATCAAATATACTTCAATTAAAAAAACAAAATTAAATAAACCATAATGTTATAAAAGACCACAGATCCCTACAATATAGAAAAATAATAATAATCCTGTGTAGCATATTTGAAGGCTGCTAAGAGAGCACACCTTAATATTTCTCATCTCAAGAAAAAAATTGTAACTGTGTGGTGACAGATATTGACTAGACTTATTATGGCAATCATTTTGAAATATATACAAATATTATATCATTGTGTTGTATATCTGAAATTAATATAATGTTTTATGTCAATTATACCTCAATAAATTTTTTAAGATAATAACTTAAGCACTAAAAATAAGAAGACTGTTCTTTGGAATTATGACATAAAATCAAATCATAAAATCTGTATTTGTCATGTTTGTCAGTAAGTGCCACCCTCAGGAAAACACAGTCTGGTTAAGAGCAGGGGCTATGTGCCACATGAAGCAGCTGACTGAGCTGGAAGAGCTTTTCCTTCAGGGGCCTATAGACCCATGTCAGTGACCTACCATCTGTATGTGTCTCACTTCTCTGTGTCTCACTTTCCTCCTCTGTAAATTTGTGATAATACCTACTTCACATAATGTCTGACATACTTTCCATTGGCCTCAACTCTTTTTCTGTACTTCTGTGTCCCATTTCTCTGCTGACTTGTAAAGACCACATCAGCTTGGCTGCCAAGCCTGTATTCTGGACAAGGGGAAGCACTGTCAGGAGATGGGAAGGAAGGAGGAGTGAGAATTCAGGGGAAGTCTCCCTCCTGCCCCCTGACTTTGCAGGGAACTTCCCTGACTACAGCTCAGGCTGAACAACCCTCCTCTGGCTCTGGGTCACCAAGGAATACTGTACCTTCTGTGCCCCTTTATGTCAGGGGCTGATGACTTTCTACGGTGCTAGTCCCAGGATGAACCCACAAGATTCACCCTTCTTGGTTCCCTTTATCCTGCCCGCCCATCTGTAAATAGTTCCTTCATAAAAAATGCCTTCAAAAATCCTAGCTAAGCGTGCCATCTGTTTCCTGTCAGGACTTGGGTTGATTACACTGATCAATAAATACTGAGTATTTTTTTAAAACATCTTTAGTGGAGTATAATTGCTTTACATTGCTGTATAACAAAGTGATTCAGATATATATATATATACACATATATCCCCATATCCCCTCCCTCTTGGGCCTCCCTCCCACCCTCCCTATCCCACAGCTCTAGGTGGACACAAAGCACCGAGCTGATCTCCCTGTGCTACGTGGCTGCTTCCCACTAGCTATCTGTTTTATATTTGGTAGTGTACATATGTCCATGCCACTCGCTCACTTTGTCCCAGCTTCCCCTTCCCCTTCCCCGTGTCCTCAAGTCCATTCTCTACGTCTGTTTCTTTATTCCTCTCCTGCCCCTAGGTTCTTCAGAACCTTTTTTTTTTTTAGATTCCATATATGTGTGTTAGCATACAGTGTTTGTTTTTCTCTTTCTGACTTACTTCACTCTGTATGACAAACTCTAAGTGCATTCACTTCACTACAAAAAACTAAGTTTCATTCCTTTTCATGGCTGAGTAATATTCTATTGTATATATGTGCCACATCTTCTTTATCAATTCATCTGTCGATGAACACTTAGGTTGTTTCCATGTCCTGGCTATTGTAAATACAGCTGCAATGAACATTGTGGTACATGACTCTTTTTAAATTATGGTTTTCTCAGGGTATATGCTCAGCAGTGGGATTGCTGGGCCATACGGTAGTTCTATTTTTAGATTTTTAAGGAACCTCCATACTGTTCTTCATAGTGGCTGTATCAACTAACATTCCCACCAACAGTGCAAGAAGGTTCCCTTTTCTCCACACCCTCTCCCACATTTATAGTTTGTAGATTTTTTGATCATGGTCATTCTGACCAGTGTGAGGTGATACCTCATTGTAGTTTTGATTTGCATTTCTCTAATGATTAATGTTGAGCAACCTTTCATGTGTTTGTTGGCAATCTGTATATCTTCTTTGGAGAAATCTCTATTTAGATCTGTGGCCCATTTTTGGATTGGGTTGTTTGTTTTTTTGTTATTGAGCTGCATGAGCTGCTTGTATATTTTGGAGATTAATACTTTGTCAGTTGCTTCATTTGCAAATATATTCTCCCATTCTGACGGTTGTCTTTTTGTCTTGTTTATGGTTTCCTTTGCAGTGCAAAAGCTTTTAAGCTTCATTAGGTCCCATTTGTTTATTTTTGTTTTTATTTCCATTTCTCTAGGAGGTGTGTCAAAAAGGGTCTTGCTGTGATTATGTCATAGAGTGTTCTATGTTTTCCTTTAAGAGTTTGATAGTATCTGGCCTTCCATTTAGGTCTTTAATCCATTTTGAGTTTATTTTTGTTTATGGTGTTAGGGAGTGTTCTAACTTCATTCTTTTACTTGTAAATGTACAGTTTTCCTAGCACCACTTATTGAAGAGGCTGTCTTTTCTCAATTGTATATTCTTGCCTCCTTTATCAAAAATAAGGTGACCATACATGTGTGGGTTTATCTCTGGGCTTTCTATCCTATTCCATTGATCTATATTTCTGTTTTTGTGCCAGTACCATACTGTCTTGATTACTGTTGCTTTATAGTAGGGTCTGAAGTCTGGGAGCTTGATTCCTCTGACTCCATTTTTCTTTCTCAACATTGCTTTTGCTATTCAGGGTCTTTTGTGTTTCCATACAAATTGTGAAATTTTTTGTTCTAGTTCTGTGAAAAATGCCAGTGGAAGTTTGAGAGGGATTGCATTGAATCTGTAGATGGCCTTGGGTAGTACAGTCATTTTCACAATGTTGATTCTTCCAATCCAAGAACATGGTATATCTCGCCTTCTGTTTGTATCATCTTTAATTTCTTTCATAAGTATCTTATAGTTTGCTGCATACAGGTCTTTTGTCTCCTTAGGTAGGTTTATTCCTAGGTATTTTATTCATTTTGTTGCAATGGTAAATGGGAGTGTTTCCTTAATTTCTCTGTCAGATTTTTCATCATTAGTGTATAAGAATTCAAGAGATTTCTGTGCATTAACTTTGTATCCTGCAACTTTACCAAATTCATTCATTAGCTCTAGTTTCTCATACAGTCTTTAGGATTCCCTATGTATAGTATCATGTCATCTGCAAACAGTGACACCTTTACTTCTTCTTTTCTGATTTGGATTCCTTTTATTTCTTTTTCTTCTCTGATTTAGCTGTGGCTAAAACCTCCAAGGCTATGTTGAATAATAGTGGTGAGAGTAGACAACCTTGTCTTGTTCCTGATCTTAGTGGAAAGGCTTTCAATTTTTCACAATTAAGCATGAGGTTGGCTGTGAGTTTGTCATATATGGCCTTTATTATGTTGAGGTAAGTTCCCTCTAAGCCTACTTTCTGGAGTGTTTTTATCATAAATAGGTGTTGAATTTTGTCAAAAGCTTTCTCTGCATCTATTGAGATGATCATATGGTTTTTATCCTTCAGTTTGTTAATATGGTGTATCACATTGATTGATTTGCATGTATTGAAGAATCCTTGCATTCCTGGGGAAAACCTCACTTGATCATGGTGTATGATCCTTTTAATGTGCTGTTGGATTCTGTTTGCTAGTATTTTGCTGAGGACTTTTGTATCTATGTTCATCAGTGATATTGGCCTGTAGTTTTCTTTCTTTGTGACATCTTTGTCTGGTTTTGGTATCAGGGTGATGGGGGCCTCATAGAATGAGTTTGGGAATGTTCCTCCCTCTGCTATATTTTGGAGTAGTTTGAGAAGGATAGGTCTTAGCTCTTCTCTAAATGTTTGATAGAATTCGCCTGTGAAGCCATTTGGTCCTGGGCTTTCATTTGTTGGAAGATTTTTAATCACAGTCTCAGGTTCAGTGCTTGTGATTGGTATGTTTATATTTTCTGTTTCTTCCTGGTTCAGTTGTGGAAGGTTGTGCTTGTCAAAGAATTTGTCCATTTCTTCCAGATTGTCCATTTTATTGGCATGTTGTTGCTTGTAGTAATTTCTCATGATCCTTTGTAATTCTGCGGTGTCAGTTATTGCTTCTCCTTTTTCATTTCCAATTCTATTGATTTAAATCTTCTCTCTTTTTTTCTTGATGAGTCTGGCTAATGGTTTATCAATTTTGTTTATCTTCTCAAAGAACTAGCTTTTAATTTTATTGATCTTTGCTATTGTTCCCTTCATTTCTTTTTCATTTATTTCTGATCTGAGCTTTATGATTTCTTTCCTTCTGCTAACTTTTAGGTATTTTTTGTTTTTCTTTATCTAATTGCTTTAGGTGTAAGCTTAGATTGTTTATTTGAGATGTTTCTTGCTTCATGACGTAGGATTGTATTGCTATAAATTTTCCTCTTAAAACTGCTTTTGCTGCATCCCGTAAGTTTTAGTTCATCATGTTTTCATTGTCATTTGTTTCTAGGTATTTTTTGATTTCCTCTTTGATTTCTTCCATGTTCCCTTGGTTATTATGTAGTGTATTGTTTAACCTCCATGTGTTTATATGTTTTACAGATTTTTTCCTGTAACTGATATCTAGTCTCATAGTGCTGTGGTTGGAAAAGATGCTTGATATGATTTTATTTTTCTTAAATTTACCAAGGCTTGATTTGTGACCCGAGATATGATCTATCCTGGAGAATGTTCCATGAGCACTGAGAAAAATATGTATTCTGTTGTTTTTGGATGGAATGTCCTATAAATATCAATTAAGTCCATCTTGTTTAATGTATCATTTAAAGCTTGTGTTTCCTTATTTATATTCATTTTGGATGATCTGTCCATTGGTTAAAGTGGGTTGTTAAAGTCCCCTATGATTATGTTACTGTCAATTTCCCCTTTTATGCCTGTTAGCATTTGCCTTATGTATTGAGGTGCTCCTATGTTGGGTGCATAAATATTTACAATTGTTATATCTTCTTCTTGGACTGATCCCTTGATCATTATGTAGAGTCCTTCTTTGCCTCTTGTAAGAGCCTTTATTTTTAAGTCTATTTTGTCTGATATGAGAATTGCTACTCTAGCTTTCTTTTGATTTCCAGTTGCATGGACTATCTTTTTCTATTCCCTCACTTTCAGTCTGTATGTGTCCCTGGGTCTGAAGTGAGTCTCTTATATGCAGCATATATATGGGTCTTGTTTTTGTATCCATTCAGCCAGTCTACGTCTTTTGGTTGGAGCATTTAACCCATTTACATTTAAGGTAATTATCCATATGTATGTTCCCATTACCATTTTCTTAATTGTTTTGGGTTTTTTATTGTAGTTCTTTTCCTTCTCTTGTGTTTCCTACCCAGAGAAGTTCCTTTACATTTGTTGTAAAGCTGGTTTGGTGGTGCTGAATTCTCTTACCTTTTGCTTGTCTGTAAAGGTTTTAATTTCTCCCTTGAATCTGAATGAGATCCTTGCTGGGTAGAGTAACTTTAGTTGTAGGTATTTCCCTTTCATCACTTTAAATATGTCCTGCCACTCCCTTCTGGCTTGCAGAGTTTCTGCTGAAAGATCAGCTGTTAACCTTATTGGGATTCCCTTGTGTGTTATTTGTTGTTTTTCCCTTGCTGATTTTAATTTTTTTCTTTGAATTTAATTTTTGTTAGTTTGATTAATATGTGTCTTGGTGTGTTTCTCCTTGGATTTATCCTGTATGGGACTCTCTGCACTTCCTGGACTTGATTGACTATTTCCTTTCCCATATTAGAGAAAATTTCAACTATAATCTCTTCAAATATTTTTTCAGTCCCTTTCTTTTTCTCTTCTTATTCTGGGGTCCCTATAATTCGAATGTTGGTGTGTTTAATGTTGTCCCAGAGGTCTCTGAGACTGTCCTCAATTCTTTTCATTCTTTTTTCTTTATTCTGCTCTGTGGTAATTATTTCCACTATTTTATCTTCCAGGTCACTTATCCATTCTTCTGCTTCAGTTATTCTTCTATTGATTCCTTCTAGAGTATTTTTAATTTCATTTTTCTGTTGTTCTTTATTGTTTGCTCTTTAGTTCTTCTAGGTCCTTGTTAAATGTTTATTGTATTTTCTCCATTCCATTTCCATGATTTTGCATATCTTTAATAACAGTACTGAGTTCTTTTTCAGGTAGACTGCCTATTTCCTCTTAATTTGTTTGGTCTGGTGAGTTTTTACTTTGCTCCTTCATCTGTTGTATATTCGAAGATAATTGCTGTTTACTATATAGAATACTCAGTGTGGATGAACAGTGAAAACATAGCCCACAGTGACTGGAGCAAGCCCCTCTGCTGGGGACCCCATCCCTACCCCGTGGACCAGGCTGGCAACCTCTACCCGTCCCTGGATCCCCGAGCCTTTTGCATAATGCTGAAGTGGGGCGAGCTGCAGGCAGTGAAGTCCCTTGACTCAAAGTAAAGACTTGGATGAGCACTGGGGGTATGGCGGTGGTGGAGAGGTTGGGCAGGCCCCTACAGGCTAGGTGGGGGAGCAGCAAAAGTGGAGGAAGCCAGGAGCTAGGGAGATGTTGTCTATTTTTGTTTTCTGAAAAGGGGCACACAGGGACCTGCAGGCAGTCAGGCAGCAGCTGAGGTGGGTCATGCGCTGACATCTTTCTCATCACCTGGCTTGGAGGCTTCCAGCAAAGGATCCCTGGGACTCGTCTCCTCCTCCTCCTTGGCCTCGTTGGACTTGGAGTTGGGGACCCAGAGGCTGGAGTTGATGCAATGATGCATGTGGTACTTCATGTCGGTGGGATCCATCTTGCTGACAGCATCTTGTAGAATCTGCACATCATTCACCTCAAAGCATTTCTGGAGTTCCTCAGGGAGGGACTCGTATACCTCAATGGGGTCCAGGCTGCTCGGACAAGCTGCTGCTTGCACTCCTCCTCCTCGTACTCTTTCATGACCTTCTTGATGCGCAGCTTGGCCCGGCCCCGCACGCAGTCTTTGAAGGCCTCCAGCTCGTCATTGAAGCCCTCCATGTACTGACCGTCGGCAGTCTTGATCTTGGTGAAGAACTGCCAGAAGCAGGCACGAGGGTCCACCTTCAGGCTCTTGGCCAGCTCCAGGATGAACTGCATGACAATGGTCTGGTGGGCCACCTGCTCCATCAGTACACATTTCTCCTCTGCCTTTAGGTCAAAGCACAAAATAACCAGGTAGTTGGCGGTCTCCTCGCACACCAGGTGGATGTTGTCCAACAGGTGCTTCTGGCTGTCATCCCAGCAGTGGAGCATGCTGAAGTGCTTGATCTGTTTCTCATAATTTTCCATCAAAGTTTTGTGTTTCTGTTCCCTCACCTCCTCCAAATTCACCTCCGCCTGCTCAGGCTTGGTATTGACCATGCTCTTGCTGAAGCCGTCCTTGCTGAGCGTGTCCATGTTCCAGGGCATGCTCTTCTCCTTCTTGCGCATCTCCTCTAGCTTCTGCTCCCAGCTTCACTCCTCCTTGCGCAGCTGCTGTGCCTTAGCCTGCAACCGTTACAGCTGCCCTCACCCTTGGCCACCTCCAGCCCTTTCAGCTTCCACTGGCACTCGGACACCTGTCTTCTCATTTTGCTTAACTTACTGTGTTTGGGGTCTCCTTTTTGCCGGCTGCAGGTTTGTAGTTCCCATTGTTTTTGGTGTCTGCCCCCCAGTGGGTAAGGTTGGTTCAATGGGTTGTGTAGGCTTCCTGGTGGAGGGGACTGGTGCCTGTGTTCTGGTGGATGAGGCTGGATCTTGTCTTTCTGGTGGGCAGGACCATGTCCGGTGGTGTATTTTGGGATGTCTGTGACCTTATGATTTTAGGCAGCCACTCTGCTAATGGGTGAGAATGTGTTCCTGTCTTGCTGGTTGTTTGGCATGGGGTGTCCAGCATGGGAGCTTGCTGGTCATTGAGTGGAGCTGGGTCTTAGCATTGAGACGGAGATCTCTGGGAGACCTCTCGCCAATTGAAATTACATAGGGCCAGGTTGGCTCTGGTGGCTTAATGTCCTGAATTTGGCTCTCCCACCTCAGAAGTTCAGGCCTGACACCCGGCCGGAGCACCAAGACCCTGTCAGCCACATGGCCACGGACATGGGAGGGAGTTTCTTGCCTTTTGGGAAGTCTGAGGTCTTCTACCAGTGTTAAGTCGGTGTTCTGTAGGAGTTGTTCCACATGTAGATGTATCTTTGATGTATTTTGGGGGAGAAAGGTGATCTCCATGTCTCACTCCTCTGTCATCTTTTTTTTTTTTTTTTTTTGTGGTACGCGGGCCTCTCACTGTTGTGGCCTCTCCCATTGCAGAGCACAGGCTCCAGACGCGCAGGCTCAGTGGCCTTGGCTCACGGGCCTAGCCACTTCGCGGCATGTGGTATCCTCCCAGACCGGGGCACGAACCCGTGTCCCCTGCATCAGCAGGCGGACTCTCAACCACTGTGCCACCAGGGAAGTCCTCCTCTGTCTCTTGAAGGTCCTCCCCTGTCACTCTCAAACTCCACGGTCAGTGAGAAAAGCAATGAGCAATGAAGGGCTCAGTGTGGGTACTGTCAATACTGAATATTATTATCATAAGTCCTAAACTTTTCATACCTTTTGTAGACACTATACATTTGGAAAACATGGTCATAAATGAAGAGCAGAGAATTCATGGAAGGTTCCTACAGAAAACAGGCACTGAGGATGTGAGGACGATCTGACCACAACAGCTGTCTCTCCTTTGATGGCCAGGGGTGATTTGGTTGATCTGAATATATATATACATATATATTAGATAGCATGTAAGTTTTTTTGTTTATTTTACCAGAGAAAGCAGTTTTAAAATGAAACCAAGAAACTGGTAAAAAAGATAATCAAAGGTGGCTCCTCTTTTATGTGCTTACTCTCCATGGCCTGCTTGTCCGTCCATCTACGACCCCCGGCATGAGAATGCAAACAGACATTCCATTGAAGGGATTTCAAGGAAGGGAAGAAGTAACACACAGAATGTTATTGAGTATGTTTGTAGGGTGGGTGGGAGAGTTTCTGCTGTTAAAGAATTCTGCCTCTGGGGCTTCCCTGGTGACGCAGTGGTTGAGAGCCCGCCTGCCGATGCAGGGGACACGGGTTCGTGCCCCGGTCCGGGAATATCCCACATGCCGCGGAGCGGCTGGGCCTATGAGCCATGGCCGCTGAGCCTGTGCTCCGCAACGGGAGAGGCCACAACAGTGAGAGGTCCGTGTACCGCAAAAAAAAAAAAAAATAGAATTCTGCCCTTGGCCCTAGGCACTCTGCCTGTTTAGGTGCAGGTGGGAGCTTGCACTCTCACTCTCATAGTTTCTGCCTCACAAGGCTTCCTCTCCTCATTCCCTGACCTCCTTTCTCCTTGTTGCTCTCTCTTGTCTGCCACGAGGATTATAGCCATGGTCACCCAGTACCACCTGGAGCCATCAGTCTTTCAGTCAGGCAAAAGATTTTCCCGGAGTCAGATGATACAAAACTTACATAAAATCACATGTATCTACTTTGCTTTTCTATACGGAAGGCTTTTCCATTCATTAAAAATAAATTGTGGGAATGTAAATTGATACAATCACAATGGAGAACAGTATGGAGGTTCCTTAAAAAACTAAAAATAGAACTACCCAGCAATCCCACTACTGGGCATATACCCTGAGAAAACCATAATTCAAAAAAAGTCATGTACCACAATGTTCATTGCAGCACTATTTACAATAGACAGGACATGGAAGCAACCTAAGTGTCCATCGACAGATGAATGGATAAAGAAGATGTGGCACATATATACAATGGAATATTACTCAGCCATAAAAAACAAACAAAATGAAGTTATTTGTAGTGAGGTGGATGGACCTAGAGTCTGTCATACAGAGTGAAGTAAGTCAGAAAGAGAAAAACAAATACCGCATGCTAACACATATATATGGAATATTAAAAAAAATGGTATTGGTGAACCTAGTGGCAGGGCAGGAATAAAGACGTAGACATAGAGAGTGGACTTGAGAACACAGGGAAGGGGGAAGGGTAAGCTGGGACGAAGTGAGAGAGTGCCATTGACATACATACACTACCAAATGTAAAATGGCTAGTGGAAAGCAGCCGCATAGCACAGGTAGATCAGCTCGGTGCTTTGTGACCACCTAGAGGGGTGGGATAGGGAGGGTGGGAGGGAGGGAGATGCAAGAGGGAAGAAATATGGGAACATATGTATATGTATAACTGATTCACTTTGTTATAAAGCAGAAACTAACACACCATTATTGTAAAGCAATTGTACTCCAATAAAGGTGTTATACTCCAATAAAGGTGTTAAAAAAGGAAAAAAGAAAATATATGGATCGTTCCCTCAGGACCTCAACTGGTAAACACTGTCTGCACATTTACATCACATTCTCATTTTACTGTAGATAATAAAAATAAAGTTAGCTGTTTCCAGCCCTGCTCTGATCCTCTGTGAGAAATAGAAACTGTCAGAGATGAAACAGTAACACATAAGCAACCCTGGCATCTTTCAGTCCCTTATAGGAAATTCTGAGGTATGGAAAGAAAACAACTGAAAAATCAATGGTCTAGTTCATATTTTAAATAACGAAGAAGGCTGAAGTAGACTCTTCCATATCATCACCCTATCGTATATAAACTACCCAGGCGTGTTCCCACACAAATCTCTGGCTAAATCTGTAAGGGGCAGTACTGTCCCCTCGAAGACTCCCACCCCTCGTTCCAGAAAGCCTAGATTTATACCAGAGGGAAAAATTTAATTAAAGGATTAAAATAAAAGTCATTAATGCCTGCTGAATTAAATGTGGACACCAGGTGCTATTGAAAGAAGAGCCTTCTCTGTTATCTTTGCAGGATGCATTGTTAAGAGACATCTGGAGATGCTCGCAAATAAGGCATTGACCTCTCTTGGATGCAGCAGCATTCAGGTTAGTGACACGGATGAAGTGACCAAAAGATGTGAGGTCTGTGGTGTATTTCAATAGGAAGAAGGGAAAATATATCAGAAAACAAACCCATAAAGAGGCACTTAACACAGTCCCCAAGATATATGATCTATTAACAGAAGAACAGACCTTTAAAAACTGTCCTAGAGATGGTTTGGAGTATTCTCAGCTGCGTTTTGGCAAATTATGTGTACAAAATTGCATAGGAAGTCATTAAAAAAAAATCATTCTTGGGTCCCACCCTCAGATACTGTGATGTAATTGGAATGGGGTATAGCCTGGACATTAGGATTTTTTTAAAGTTTCCCAAATGATTCTAATGTGCACTAAGGTTCAAGCACCAGTGGAAATCATTATATTAGACCATACAGGGTTTTGTTTCTATTCAACCAACATAGCATTTACCAACCCATTCTATAATTATATTTTCATTAAAAGCAAAAATTACAATCACTTATCAGTTAAATATAGTGGAATGGTAACTTGCAGTGTAGAAGACCTGGGCCCGCAGCTCTGCCAGTGTATTTACACAGGCTTAAATCTACCAGATTTGTCTGGATCTGGGCTTCATCAGCTATAATATGAAAAGAAGATTCACGACCAACAGATTTGTTCTCCTAGCACTGTGAAGTATTGTCTCATTTAAACTACACTCAGTTTTGTGGCTGTTTACTGTTTATTACAGATGAGAAGACAAACTCAGAATATTCCAGCTCACATAACTACTAAGTGTGAAAATGAGGGCTTGAAACCTGGCCTTGCTGCCCCCAGGTGGGACAGTCAGATTCATCCCATTAAAATCTTGATGCTCTCAAGAGGCCCCAAGAGCCTTAAAATTCTGTAGGACTATCAGCTACAAATATGATCAACACTACCAGTTGCTCAAGGAATGTATCATACTGGGGTAAAGGATAGAAAGCAGTGGCACATTTTATTGTTTTTCAAGAAGGATAAGTGTTAAACACTACCAAGTGTTAAATACTACCAAAAAATTCTTCTTCTTAACGGGATTTAACCTCTCCTTATACCCAAGGGCTTAAAAAATGCATGAGAGCCAATTGCACAATGTGACTCAGCAAGAAAAGCCACCAAACAAATTAATAACAAAATCCAGGTCAAAAGAAATAAGAAGAGATAACAATCCTGAAAGATGCCTAAGATAAAAAGCTAGTGAGATCCACTAATGTGCAAAACTTATCTTCAATGAAAATTTCGTAATTTTATATTTTCTGAAATACTGATATAAAGCTAATTAATATGAGAGAAAAAATTTTCTTAGAGAAATTTAATTAATATAAGAGAACCTAATTAATTATAATTAATTAATTATATTTAATTAATATAAGAGAAAAATATATTAGAAAGATGACTAGAAAATAGAAGACCATGGGAATTATCTGAGCATCATAATAAACAGTTATAATATTTTCATTATACATATTGGATAGATCATTTTTCTCAAAGGGAACACAAACCAAAATATTTGGTCTAAGATCTGAGTATAAAAGGTTTTTAACAAAGCAAAGTAAAAATAGATATACTCTTCATGCTGAATCTCATTTTAAGTAACTACCAACATCATTAAACACTTCTGCCTAATAATAGATAGTCAATTCCTTGTGAACCTTGTAGGGAACTGGTGAAACTTATAGGAGGGTACAGAAAAATAAAGGGTACACTGGGAAATAATCATCAGGTAAATGCATTATTTCCCTTATGTCTAATCTGTCTCACAGAAACTACTCAGACCTCTTCATGGCAATTCATTATTCATTCATTCACCTGACAAAAATTTATGGAGTGCCTAAAAAGCAATTCTGTTAAGTAAGCACTGAGGTTACAAGTGCAAACAATGACACTCATGCACCTCTCAGTCTGGTAAGGAGGAGGAACATTAATCACCCAAAAGAGTGAGCACATAATTACACACTGACGTAACTGCAGTGAAAGTCGGTAAGACAGTCGTAGGACAGCATATAACAAATCATCCTCAGGTAATCTCTTGGGTCAAAGAAAGATAACTAAAGAGTGATGAGATCTCTTTGAAGAGAAACTCAGGTCTAAGTATACAATCCAGGAGGGAAAATATCCTGGCAGAGGTAAGCAGCCAATGCAAAGGCCCTGAGGCAGGAGGAAACCTGGTGTGTTCCAGAGCAGGGAGCCAGGAAGAGATTAGGCAGGGGCCAGATCAGATGGGAACTTTGATCAGGCATTGGGACCTTTTTTTTTTTTTTTAATGTTGAGCCTTCTTTTAATTAATTTATTTTTATTTTTGGCTGTGTTGGGTCTTCGTTTCTGTGCAAGGGCTTTCTCTAGTTGTGGCAAGCGGGGGCCACTCTTCATCGCGGTGCATGGGCCTCTCACTGTCGTGGCCTCTCTTGTTGTGGAGCACAGGCTCCAGACGCGCAGGCTCAGTAGTTGTGGCTCACGGGCCTAGTTGCTCTGCGGCATGTGGGATCTTCCCAGACCAGGGCTTGAACCCGTGTCCCCTGCATTAGCAGGCAGATTCTCAATCACTGCGCCACCAGGGAAGCCCAGGCATTGGGACTTTTAAGAGCTTCCTGGGTTATTCTAATGCACAGCACATTTCTAGAACCAGTGAGAGCCATACCATATTAGACCGTACTTTTTAAATTTTCAACCAAGTTAGCATGTATCAACTTAATCTATAACTTTATTTTTATAAACAAAAATCCCACAAATCACATGTTAATTAAGTGTAATGGAATATATGGTCATTGGAACTTGGAGTCTAAAATCCTGGGCCCCTAGATGGTGGTAGGAGCAGAACAGTACAAGATCTGTGGTTTGTGAAGATTGCTGGCTTCAGTGTGGAGGATGACTGGGAGGGGCAGAGATGTGGAGCCCAGCTAGGAAGCAACAGTGTCAGTCTAAGGAAAGAGATGACGGTATGGGCATCGTTGCATCTTGCCTTTCTTATCTGTAAAACACAGGGAGTGGGACAGAACAATCCCTAAGGACCCTTTCAGCTTAAGAGCAGACACAAAAGGAGATGCTGTGATTGGAGAAGGCTATCTTATAGTCCAGGACACATCCCCAAAACAGGAAATGACAGCTTGGGGTGCTCGGAAGGTAGACTTCCTCTCTATCGTTCCCACCAGCATTAAATATGCTAAAACTAATTTTTTTAATGCCTTGACCCTATATCTTCCTCTATCTACTGACACTTTTTCTCAGCTCCCCATGACAGCAAACTGTATGAAATAGAGCCTCCACCATAATTACAAGCTGATGGACACCATATTAACTGGAGTTTGTGGAAAGAGTATATTTGGCTAGAAAAGAAAACATTCTTGGTTTAAAGCCTTAGTAAAGACAAAAATAAAAGTCTTAAGACTATTTTGGATCATAAATTTTGCCATTATCCAAAATTATATACATAGACATTTTATTCACAATAAATTCCTTATTTAACTCTGTTCTCCCTTCTTTATGCAACATCCACAATAGGGCTTTGCAGATAAGGAGTGTACAGAACAGATGTGCTCCACAAATGAATAAGCAGGACTATTTACAGATTTTTATTCCCCTTGGAGTGTCTCTTTCCCTTGGGAAATTTGGTTTTGATTTTATAATTTTTTTTTTTTTTTTTGCTATACATGGGCCTCTCACTGTTGTGGCCTCTCCCGTTGCAGAGCACAGGCTCTGCACGCGCAGGCTCAGTGGCCATGGCTCACGGGCCCAGCTGCTCCGCGGCATGTGGGATCTTCCCGGACCGGGGCACGAACCCGTGTCCCCTGCATCAGCAGGAGGACTCTCGATCATTGCACCACCAGGGAAGCCTGGTTTTGATTTTTTGAGGGATGTTGTTACTCTGTGGACTGATCAGCAGCTGATCAATGTATATTTACTGCCACAAGACATGACTTGGGACATGGCTCTGATTCACTATTGAACACCTACTATGTGCAGACACTATTCTAGGCTCGGGGAAGTAAAGGCAGATTAAGTCTGACTTCACTGAGCTTGCATTCTAGTGAGGAAGAAAGACAACGATAAATAAATACAGAATTACATCAAATAACAGCAGATAGAAATAAGAGTCGGGGGGGTAAAAAAGTAAAATCTTATATGGTTTTAGGGTTAACACTACTCCATTATGTATAACATTCACTTTAAAAGGCATTTCAGAGGCTGGAGAGATCAGTCAGGTCCGTGATAGCAGGAGAATTCCTCTAAGGAAAAGGCATGAAAGGACGGGATGCAAAAATAAAAAAGGTGAGGAAGGTCAAGAGATAGTGACCATCAGGGAGAACTGCTTTAAATGGGTTGGTCAGGGAGTTTCCTGGTGGTCCAGCGGTAAAGAATCCGCCTTCCAATGCAGGGCACATGGGTTTGATCCCTGGTCTGGGAACTGGGATCCCACATGCTGCGGAGCAACTAAGCCTGTGCGCCACAACCTGAGCTTGCTCACCACAACCAAGAGAGCCCACGTGCTGCAAACTACAGAGCCCACGTGCTCTGGAGCCCATGCACCACAACAAAGAGCCCCTGCCACAATGAAAGACCCCACACGTCTCAACAGAGCCCCCGCATGCCGCAGATAAGACCCAAGGCAGACCCCCTAAAAAAGAAAATAAATAAATAGTTGGTGTGGTCAGTTCATCAAAGACCTGAGTGGGGTGAGGGGGCGGATCATGTGAGAATCTGAGGAGAAGAATTCAAGTCTCCAGCAACAGCAGGTACCAAGGCCCTGGTGGGTGCACCTTTGCACCTTCAAGAAATATCTTTGTGTTTACAGAGAATATTGACGGGGCCCGCAGGGATGGAGAATTTGAATGGTTAGAGTGGCTATTAGAGATCAGACTAGTAAGGATATGCTTATAGCAAAATTTTCAATTTTATTTTAGAGGATTGAAAAGAAGATGAAACTTTTCATTTCTTTAGAATCACAGTGGCTGCTGTTTGCAAAACAGGTTTTAGAGGCAACAAGGAGACTAATTAAGAGGCTATTAACAGTCTCCAGGCAAGGGACGATGGTGGTCCAGATGCTACTCATGGCAACATATATAACATTTTGTGCAGGATATATTGTAAAAGTAGAGTCAAAGTACTATCTGGATGTTGAGTGTGAGAGAAATAGAGGATTCAAGAAAGACTCCAATATTTATGAAATGAAAGCCTTATCAGGGACAGAGATAGAGATTCTGAGGTAGGTACATGGGTATAGAGTGACATATGTTATATGTCAACTTGGCTAGACCAAATAACCCAGATTTTTGTCAAACATCAGTCTAAATGTCACTGTGAAGGTATTTTTCAGGTGAGGTTAAATTTAAATCAGTAGGTTTTGAATAAAGCAGATGATAGATAGATAGATCGGTGATAGATGTAGAGTAAAAGAGAAAAAAAATGAAAATACTGAAAAGATCTGGAGATTGTGACAGAGATAAACCAGGAGAATAGTATGCTTCACATGAAGAGAGTGTGTCAAGAATAAAGGATATAAACACTGTGAAGCTCTCTAGAGAGGTGAAGACTATAGACTAACTGCTGGGTCTACCAGTGTGAAGGTCATCAGTTATCTTAACAAGAGCAGTTCACTGGAGTGGTACAGAATATGGTTTTTGTCCCAAGTATTACTCTCATCTTTGCTTTGGTTGCAATTCCAAAACTCTATAGAGAATTGTAATGTTTAGTATGATATATTCTAAACTATATATTTTAATGTTTATTTAGGAGGCAAAGCCTTTAAATAACATTTAAATTCCACAAGACAAGCCTTGATCACAGCCAGTAACCAGTTTCAAGTTGCCAGAATTCTGTAATAATTCTTCTCACAAGATGCTAAAAATTTACAAAGCACAGTCAAATTTTATTTTCCTATTGTCTCCTAATTTATTACCAAAAAGTATTATCTCAACCATGAGAATGAGAAGAGAAATAAATATTTAAACTACAAGATAATTTTTCAGAAAGACTTGTCAGAATGACATTTTAAAAGTGTGTGAAGCAATTCAATTAAGGTTTTTGGACTTGTCAGAATGACAAATTTTAAAAATGTGTGAAGCAATTCAATTAAGGTTTTTGCCTATTTCAAGAAAACACACTAGAAACCAAGCTATACAATATATATGATTATATGACATATGACAAACATCTTTATCTTTATGGTTACTTATATTTTTTTAAAAGACTCTATAGGTGATTATCACAAACCTAGAATATTACCAGTTATTTGTATACTTTTAGCATAATTTTTGTACTATATTTTTTAATATAGTTAAATAATGCATAACAATTTCAGCACCCTTTCAAATTTTTTTCTGTTTTTATTAGAATGGTGCATGAAATAAAATGACCATGTTGTCAAACCACAAGAATACTTTTTTTTCAGAAAAAACAGTCAAAATCAATATCCTTTTTCTTAAGGGTAAATGGAATACTAGAAAATCTTTATTCTGTGTTTTTTTTTTTAATTTATAGTTGAAGATATGTAAAAAAACATAAAGCATAGTGCAAATATATAGTCTTTTAAAATACAATAATGACACCAAAAGCAAAATTCATGAAAAAAATAATTAATAAGCTAGACTTTATTAAAATGTAAAACTTTTGCTCTGCAAGAGACTTAGAAGACAAGTTACAGGCTGGGCAAAAATATTTGCAAAATAAACATCTGTAAAAGAACTTATCCAAACTATACAAACTCAACAATAAGAAAACAAAAATTTCAATTAAAAATGGATAAAAGACCTTAATAGACACCTCACCAAAGAAGATATACAGATAACAAATAAGCATATGAAATGATGCTCCACATAATATGTTATCAGGGAAATGCAAATAATTATCATCAATATCTACTTATATGCATGCCTTTGGTTCTAATATCCACTTTTTTCATCACAAAAGTTATATATGTGCAACTACACAGAGGCAACTTTAATTTTTTAAATTGACATATAATATTGCATTAGTTTTAGATGTACAACAAAATGATTTAATTTACATATATTTTGTGAAATGTTTTCCATAGTAATTTTACCTAACATCCATCAACACTCATAGTTACAAATTTTTTCCCTGTGATGAAAACTTTTAAGATCTATCTCTTAGCAACTTTAAAATACTCAGTACAGTGTTATGAACTATAGTCACCATGCTGTACATTACATCTCTAAGACTTATTTTTCTTATAACTGGAAGTTCGTACCATTTGACCACTTTCACCCACCTACCCAACTCCAATCCCCACCTCCAGCAACAACTAATCATCTGTTCTTTTTTGATTAGTTTGGTTTGGTTTTTGCATTGTTTTTGAGTTTAGATTTCAAATATAAGCAAAATCATACAGTACTTGTCTTTCTCATCTGACTTATTTCACTTAGCATAATGCCCTCAAGGTCCATCCATGTTATCATAAATAGCAAGATTTCCTCCTTTTTTAATGCTAAATAATATTCAATTGTTTATACATATTTTATTCATCCATTCATCCTTCATTGGACACAAGTTATTTCCATGACTTGGCTTTTTAAATAATGCCGCAATGAACATGGGTATGCAGACATTTTTTCAAGATAGTGATTTTACTTCCTTCAGATAAATATCCAGCAGTGGAATGGCTGGATCATATAGTAGTTCTATTTTTAATTTTTTGAGGAGCCTCCATGCTGTTTTCCATAGTGGCTGCACCAATTTACATTCCCACCAATAGTTCACAATGGTTGCCTTTTCTCCACATCCTCACCACTTTTTACCTCTTGTCTTTTCATGATACCCATTCTAACAGGTGAGAGGTGACACCTTATTATGGTTTTGATTTTCATTTCCCTGATCATTAGTGATGTTAAATACCTTTTCATGCACCTGTTGGCCATTTGTATGTCTTCTTTGGAAAAATGTCTATTCAGATGCTCTGCCCATTTTTTAATCAGCCTGTTTTGTTTTGTTTTGTTTATACTACTGAATTGTGTGAGTTCTTTACATATTTTGGATATTAACCCCTTATCAAACATATGATTTGCAAATATTTTCTCCCATTTGGTAGGTGGCATTTTCATTTTGTTGATGGTTTTCTTTGCTATACAAAAGCTTTTAAGTTTAGCTAGGTCCCACTTGTTTATTTTTGGTTTTATTTCCATTACTCTAGGAGATGGATCCAAAAAGATATTGCTGAAATTTATGTCAAGGAGTGTTCTGCCTATGTTGTCCTCTAGGAGTTTATAGTTTCCAGTCTTATATTTAGGCCTTTAATCCATTTTTAGTTTATTTTTGTGTATGGTGTTAGAGAATGTTCTAATTTCATTCTTTTACATGTAACTGTCCAGTTTTCCCAGCACTTATTGAAGAGGCTGTCTTTTCTATTGTATATTCTTGCCTCCTTTGCCATAGATTAATTGACCATGGGTGCATGGGTTTATCTCTGGGCTCTCTATCCTGTTCCACTGATCTATATGTATGTTTTTGTGTTAGTACCATACTGTTTTGATTACTATAGCTTTGTAATATCATCTGAAGTCAGGAAGCCTGATTCCTCCAGCTCTGTTCATCTTTCTCAAGATTGTTTTGGCTATTCTTTTGTGTTTCAATACAAACTTTAAAAGGTTTTGTTCTGGTTCTGTGAAAAATGCCATTAGTAATTTGATAAGGATTGCATTAAATCTGTAAATTGCCTTGGGTAGTATAGTCATTTTGACAATATTGATTTTTCCAATCCAAGAACACTTCTATCTGTTTGTGTCATCTTTGATTTCTTTCATCAGTGTCTTACAGTTTTCAGAGTACAGGATTTTGCCTCCTTAAGTAGTTTATTCCTAGTTATTTTATTATTTTTGTTATGATGGTAAATGAGATTGTTTCCTTAATTTCTCTTTTTGATACTTCATTGTTAGTGTATAGGAATGCAACAGATTTCTCAGTATTAATTTTGTATTCTGCAAATTTACTGAATTCGTTGATGAGTTCTAGTAGTTTTCTGGTAGCATCTTTCAGATTTTCTATGTATCATTTTTTGTCATCTAAATAGTGACAGCATTACTTCTTCTTTTTCACTTTGGATTCCTTTTATTTCTTTTTCTTCTCTGATTGCTATGGCTAGGACTTCCAAACCTATGTTGAATAAAAGTGGCGAGAAGGACATCCTTCTCTTGTTTCTGATCTTAGAGGAAATCCTTTCACCTTTGAATATGATGTTAGCTGTGGGTTTGTCATATATGGCCTTTATTATGTTGAGATAGGTTCCCTATATGTCCACTTTCTGGAGTGTTTTTATCATAAATGGATGTTGAATTTTTTCAAAAGCTTTCCTGCATCTATTGAGGTGATCATATGGGTTTTACTCCTCAACTTGTTAATATGGTGTACCACATTGATTGATTTGTGGATACTAAAAAATCCTTGCATCCCTGGGATAAATCCCACTTAAGCATGGTGTATGGTCATTTTAATGTATCACTGGATTTGATTTGTGACTGTTTTGCTGAGGATTTTTGTGTCTATGTTCATTAGTGATATTTGGCTGTAATTTTCTATTTTGTGGGTCTTTGTCTGGTTTTGGTATCAGGGTGATGGTGGCCTAATAGAACCAGTTTGAAAGTGCTCCTTTCTCTGCAATTTTTTCTTCTCTGTTTCGTAGATTTTACCTGTGAAGCCATCTGGTCCTGCACTTTTGTTTCTTGGGAGTTTTTTAATCACAGATTCAATTTCAGTACTGGTAATTGGTCTATTCAAATTTTCTATTACTTCCTGGTTCAGTCTTGGAAGACTGTACCTTTCTAAGAATGTTTGTTTCTTCTAGATTGTCCATTTTATTGGCATATGGTTGCTTGTAGCAATCTCTTATGGTCCCTTGTATTTCTGTGGTGTTCTTTGTAACTTCTTTTTCATTTCTAATTTTATTGATTTGGGACCTATCTCTTTTTTCTTGTTGAGTCTGGCTAAAAGTTTATCAATTTTGTTTATCTTTTCAAAGAATCAGCTTTTAGTTTCATTGATCTTTTCTGTTGTTTTCTTAGTCTCTTTTTCATTTATTTCTGCTCTCATTTTTATGATATCTTTCCTTTTACTAACTTTGGATTCTGTCTGTTCTTCTTTCTCTAGTTGCTTTAGGTGTAATGTTACATTGTTTATTTGAGACTTTTCTTCTTTTCTGATGTAAGCTTGTATTGCTATAAACTTTCTTCTTAGAATTGCTTTTGCTGCATCCCATAGGTTTTGGATCATTGTGTTTTCATTTTCATTTGTCTCTAGGTATTTTTCAATTTCCTCTTTGATTTCTTCAGTGATCCATTTGTTGTTTAGTAGCATATTGTTTAGTATCTTAGTGTTTGTGTTTTTTTGCAGTCTTTTTTTCTTGTAGTTGATTTTTAGCATTGTGGTCTGAAAAGATGCTTGATAGGATTGCAGTTTTTTGTTTTTTGATTTTTTTTTTTTGGTTTGCCAAGGCTTGCTTTGTGGCCCAGAATGTGATCTATCCTGGAGAATGTTCCATGTGCACTTGATGCATTCAGCTGCTTTCAGACGGAATACTCTATAAATATTGATTAAATCCACTGGGTCTAATGTGTCATTTAAAACCTGTGTTTCGTTATTGATTTTCTGTCTGGATGATCTGTTCATTGATGTAAGTGGGGTATTAAAGTCCCCCATTATTATTGTGCTACTGTCAGTTTCTCCTTTTATGTCTTTTAACATTTGCCTTATATTTTGCAGTGCTCCTATGCTGGGTACATATATATTTACAATTGTTCTAGCTTCTTCTTGGATTCATCCTTTGTGCCACTCCCTCTGGCCTGCAAAGTTTCTGCTAAAATGTCAGCTGATAAGCTTAGGGGGATTCCCAGGTATGTTATTTGTTGCTTTTCCCTTGTTGCTTTTAATATTTTCTCTTTATCTTTAATTGTTGTCAGTTTGATTACTATGTGTCTCAGTGTGTTCCTCCTGGGGCTAATCCTGTGTGGGACTCTCTGTGCTTCCTGGACTTGGTTGACTGTTTCCTTTCCCATGTTAGGAAAGTTTTCAGCTATTGTTACTCAGCTAATGTTATCTTTTCAAGTATTTTCTCAGGCCCTTTGTCTCTCTCTTCTCTTCCAGGAACCCTATAATGTGAATGTTGGTGTGTTTGAGGTTGTCCCGGAGGTCTCTAAACTGCCCTCATTTCTTTTCATTCTTTTTTCTTTATTCTCTTCTGTGACAGTGATTTCCACCATTCTCTTCCAGCTGACTTATCTGTTCTTCTGCCTCATTTATTCTATTATTGATTCTTCCTAGTGTATTTTTTCATTTCAGTTACTGTATTCTTTAACTCTGGTTTCTTTATATTTTCTAACTCTTTGTTAAAAACTTCTTGTAACTTCTCACTCTGTGAATTCATTCTTTTCCCGAGTTCTTGGATCATCTTCACGATCATTACTTTGAATTCTTTCTCAGGTAGGTTGCCTATCTCCACTTCCCTTAGTTGCTCTTCTGGGGTTTTATCTTGTTCCTTTACCTGGAACATATTCCTCTGCTGTCTCATTTTGTCTAAATTCTGGTGTTTGTGGACTCAGTTCCACAGGCTGCAGGATTATCATTTTCTTGCATCTGTTGTCTGTCCCCTGGTGGGTAAGGCTGGTCTAGAGACTCATACAGGCTTCCTGGTGGGAGGGCCCGGTGCTTGCCCAATGGTGGGTGGAGCTGTGTCTTGACCTTCTGGTGGGTAGAGCTGTGTTGAGAGTCATGTCTATAGGTGGCTGCGGGCTCAGGAAAGGCGGTCTGTCCAGCCTGTCTGTTGATGGGTAGGGCTGTGTTCCACCCTGTTCGTTGTTTGGCCTGAGTCCTGGAGCCTACAGGCTGTTGGATGTGGCCAGGTCTTGGTGCCAAAATGTCAGCCTCCAGGAAAGCTCATGCTAATGAATACTCCCTGATACTTCTGCCACCAGTGTCCTTGTCCCCGGAGTGAGCCACAGCTGGCCCCTCCCCCTGATACCTTCCAAGGCCAATAGGTAGGTATGGCCCAGTCTCCTATGAAGTCACTGTTTTTGGTCTGGGTCCTGGTATGCACGAGTCCTTGTGTGTGTCTTCCAAGAGTGGAGTCTCTGTTTCCCTCAGTCCTGTGGAGCTCCTTTGATCAAGACCTGCTGGCTTTCAGAGCCAAATGCTCTGGGGGCTCCTCTTCCCAGTGCAGACTCCCAGGCTGGGAAGCCTGACAAGGGGCTCAGAACTCTCACTCCTGCGGAAGAGCTTCTGTGATATAACTATTCTCCAGTTTGTGGCTTGCCCAACCAGAGGGTATGGGATTTGATTATATCACAAGTGTGCCCCTCCTGCCATCTTGTTTTGGTTTCTTCTTTATGTCTTTGAATATAGAATATCTTTTTTGGTATGTTCCAATCTTTTTTATCAATGGTTATTCAGCAGTTAGTTGTGATTTTGGTGGGCTCATGAGAGAAGGTGAGTTTAAGGTCTTTCTACTCCACCATCTTGTCCAGGAAGCCCTCTTAAACTCTTGTTTCTGATGCTTGTTCAGCCTCTTTAAACTGTGTTTTGTTTTATTTTGTTTTCCCTTTAGTATGCCTTATAATTTTCTGTTGAAATGTAGACATGACATAATTGGTAAAAGGCCTTTAGTAACATAATGGTAAAGTGGGAGGGAAAGCGTCATATGGTCTTATAATTATGTCTCAGACTTTTGGTGAATCTGTGGCCCTGAATTGTGAATTTCACCATTGCTTGTCTGCTTTTCCCCCCTAAGGTGGAACTGGATGGCTAGAGGGAGCTGGATTTGGGTATTTCTTTTCCCCAGGTAAGTTGGTCTCTGCTAAAACCCTACCAGCTTTAGCTCTGATAAAATAGTTTCACCAGAAAGCAGGTCTTGTAAAGAAAAGCAAAATGTTCTGGTATTTTCCTGAATGGTTCCTTTCCACTCTCCCTTCCAGAAACACCAGGAGATTTTTCTTCCAAATTTACTGTGAGAACCAGGTTGGACTCTTGGTCGTAGAAGTCACAAAAGTGTGGGAACGTTATGATTGTGTTCTCCTGGAGTTTTTAACTCTCAGACTTGTCCAAACTGAGCCTGCAGCAGTTTGGCAATTATAGTTCAATTTTTCCTACTCCAGCACTAGTTTCTGCAGAGGTTTTTGCTCATGTGTTTATGCTCCAATAAGTTGTGATTATCTGTCTGTCTCTCCAGGGACAGCAGTTTGCCCTGTGGCCTCACTTTTCTTCTGGATCTAAGGAGAATTATTGATTTTTCAGTTTGTTCTGCTGAGGACAAACTGAACAATTAAGACAGAGTGGTGATTTCTAAGCTCCTTACACATTGGACTAGAAACCAGAAGCCCTGTGCTACCTTTTAAACATAATATGTTGCTCTTCACTCATGAAATGTCAATAGTAAAACTCAACATTTGAAGGGTACCATGTGCCATGGAAATGTATGGTAATTATTGTTTAATAGCAGATTGAGCTATCCTAATTTCAGTACATTGGATATGTAGAAATCTTGGGGAATATTTTTTCATTAAAATATTAGTTCACACCTAACTTATTAAATTTTCCTTCATTTTGCAAAACAAGCTAACTGCAGGCAGTTTAATTGACCAGTAAAACAATTCTATCTGAATATCTCTATCTGGAATCAATGAATCATCCATCATTCTTAAAATGCATTGAAGCTTCCTCAAATTTAGAACTTTTATCTTCTTGTGCAATTAAACAATAACCACCCAAACCAAAGAATCACCACCCACAAGAGAGAACTGAAATTCAATGTTATAAAACTAAACTTAATAATCCAAAATTGGACTGCCTAAGCATAGTACCAATGAATTCTTAGCTGAATCCTGATAAATATAAAATTTTTTTCAAGAAAAACAGTCACTATTAAAAAATTCAATGAATGAAATGGAAAGGAAATCTCACAATGTTTGTGAGATTTATGAACCAAAACTGATATTTTTTCCCCCTAATTATTACAATTCCCCTGATTTCCTACAAGCTATTTTCTTAACTGCTTTTGTAATGTTAGCTGCTTCAAATTTATATGCACAATTTAAGAAGGGGGAAAAAAGTAGTTAACTTGTTTTCTGTCTGCCTTATGAAGTTTCCATTCCCCTATCCTGAATCCTTGCTTTATGAGATGGGGATGGAATACTTATATCCCTTGCTCTCAAAATGAGTTCCTGCAACAAAACAGAGATGACTCAGTCTTCCAAGTGCTTGCTGAGCACCATAGGGGCAAGTTATCTATGAAGGTTTACAGGGTACAAGGATTTTGCTTATTGATTCAACCTTCCTACAAGTGTTTGGTGAGTACCACAGAGAACACACTGTTTGCTAAGGTTGACAGGGTAAGGGGGTTAGTGCCTCCTTCCAACAGTTTATTATATGCTATGCTTAGGTAGTCTGTCTTAGCAGCTGTATTTATGGTGCCAGGAGGCTATGGAGGTATTAGCAAAGAGCTTCAGAGGGGGTTAATTAACCTAAAAACATTTAAACTAAATATAATAGACCCCCAAATAGAATTTTACTTGGCAAATTTCTAACAGTCTTGCCATCTGACTGTTGGACCTTAAAAGAATCCTAACATAATGACAAATTCCTAGATCTAGAAATTAGGCTATATTTACCATCCAATAGCAAATGTGCTCAAAACAGTGACATCCTGGAAGTACTTTCAGTTTATTATCATAATTATGACCTTTTTGTTCTCACTTTAGGGCTAGAGATTAAAAAAGAGGAAAAGTAGGGTAGACCAGACTAAAAGAAAATAATTTAGTAGACTAGACTAAAATAATAAAAGTATAGAAATCATTAATAACATCATTTTGTAGAATGGCAGTTCATATCAGTTGACTTAGAGAACAAAATCACCCTAACAGTGACTGAGATATCAGACAGGTCTCCTGACTCCTGGTCTATGCTCTGTCCTTTAAACCAGAACAAAAGCTGAACAGTGAATTTATAGAAGGAGATGACAAGTCACATCAGAATCTGAAACACTTGGAACAGTGGAGTGAAGCTGGTAACAGGGGTAAGCAACAAGAGCTGAGAGATTGCTAATAACAGCACCAGATGTGCCATTAGGAGAAAAAGGTATATTGCCCCCAAATCAAAGAGAGTGAGCTCTAAAAGGTTATCACTGCTTATGGAGATATAGTTCCCACTAAACAAAGTACAGGAGTTAATGGGAAAGGTTAACACTAATGCAGGGGCCATTTGGGTCATTTCTTGTACCCTGAGACATGATGGGATGCTGTTACAGGTCATGTTTTCTAAAACAAAAAAATAATTCAATTTCAAAGAGAATTCAGCATATTGTCAACTTTTATCACACTGCCAGAGAAACAGTGTGGATTTCAGTTTGCTTCTAGAATTATCTGTATCAGAATAATGAGGATACATTTGTTAAAACTGTAGATTCCTAGGCCTACAGAATCAGGATCTCTGAATTAGTTGATTCTGTGCAGCACCATAAAGTCTGAGAACCATTGAAAGAAAGCTCTTACCTCTTGCTTACCTCTAAATTCTGCCTTAACTGCTGTAATTCTTTTCTGAGTCACTGAACAGAAGTTTGAAATGCTGCAAAAATCACTTAAGTCTTCCTACATTTTACTCTGAACAGTTTTTAAAGTTTGCTTTCTAATTCTCAGAGCCTTGGATAATATTGTTTTTAAGTGTTCCAAATTTCTGCTTAAACTAGGATAATAACGGTGGAAAAGAAATGCTTTCAAGAGATATCTAGGATGAGGGAGGTAATAGCCAAAGCTTACAATATGTCAGGCATTATTTTTACTGCTTTAGATGTATTAATTCAATTCCAAAACAAATTTAAGATTTATTACCGCTGATAACATCATTTGCATTTTGGAGTTGTAGAAACTGATGCACAGAAGAGTTAAATAAATTTCCCAGGATAAAGAACTAGCAAATGGAAGAAGCAGGATTCAAGTCAAAACAGTTGAGTATAATCACCAGTGTTCTTAACCATCACCCTACTGGCTCCCTGTGGAAGTCAGTAAGATTTAGTGACTGGTTGTATATGAACTGCAATGCCAAAGGTGATGCTTTGCTTCTGATAAGTTATACTCTTGATCCACATTCACTGAAACAGGAATAATTACTAACAAGTGCAATAGCAATATAGAATGGTATTGTTTCATGCTGGTCTCAGCCTATCAATAAGCAATGCTGTGGCTGGACCAGATCTTGTGTTTCTTATTATAATTGTAAGACGCCCTTTAGAAACAATCATCAGAAAAACTTGAAAAAAAATAAAGGCTTATTTCTAACAGGATCAGGAAATTACACAGCACATCTGGGGTCACACAGTGAGGAGGGCATGGGTAGAGTGAGAGAGAGCATAAGCGCCTGGGGTTCTGTTTTTATTGGGGTCAAGGGTGGGGCCAAAGACTTCAAGGACTCATTCTTTATTGGTGAATTTAAAACATAAGAGTGGGAATTTAAAGCTCTGGAAGATTAAAAAAAAAAAGTTGCCCAAATGTCAATTATCCAAATCAGTCAAAATCTCTAAAACAAAGAAACCTCAGTGAGGCGAGGTCCTGTGATCAGCGTTTACTGCATTCCTGGGATAGATGGGAGTGATAGCCAGCTTTGAAATGGATGCCTAGCAATCAAAGCTTCAGTCATGTGCATTACAAAAAGGGGGAAAAAACAACAACTGTCAGGTTTACACTACTGGTTCTACCGTAACAATTAACATTTTAGAAGAAATTGCTGATTTCCAGTACCAACCAAGATGGAATAAGCCTAGTATGGACTATCTCTCCTAACAGATTACAACCATACACTCTGAGAAAATACAAAAGCAACTACCTGAAAACTCTGAAAATTAAAAGGTAGAAGAACAACCAGGAAGAAAAATCAAAACATGAATAATGGCCAGAAGCATATATTCTCATTTATCTCTAGGTTTTCACCCAAAAGTGGGCCAAGTCCCAGAACTGTGCAACTGGTATGAACAGTTGGAAACTCCAGGAAAAACACACTCTCTCTAGACAGAGAACCAGAAAAGAGGTCCTCTGCACGCTGATGGGTATGCAGAGATTCCCTCCTTTCTTTCTCTTTTTCTTTTTCCATCTCCTGGCCTTCCCTAAGGCCAGCCCCAGTCTCAAAATGGCAATGCTGTGGCAGCAGTAGTACTGGCAGCCATGTAGTGGGCACCCAAAATCTTAAGGGAAAACCCTTCCCTCTAGCAAGAGGAATGGAGAACTGGACTCTTGTGTTTCTCACAGTGTTGGGAGGAGGGGAGGATTTCTTTCTTTTTTTATTTTCCTCTTCTTTCTTTATCCTAAGGGTAGTCGCCACTGCACAAACAGCGCAACTGCATGGGGAGCCAAAATTCTGAGAGTAAACCCAGATTCTGAGCCAGAAAACAGTTGCCCTAGGAAAGCATGGCTGAAACTACAGACAAAATTTTACTGATTGCTTTACTATGTAAGTTCCACTCCCGCTGTGGGTTTCAACTACCCTCTGTGATTTATTTTTCTGATTATATTCCAGCAAAACCTGTATGGCAATAATTCTCACTCCTACACTCCCCAACAACTATAGGTAAATGGTTAGATGGGGGAATACAGCAGGGTCTTCTTCTGGGTGAGAACAGAGTCTCTGCAGTTTAGAAATTGGAGTTGGTCCCTTCCTCTTACACTGATGGGAAAAAGACAGAAAGAGCACCTTGAACTATATCCTCAACCTCAGAAAATAGCCTCCAGAGAACCACTTGTAAGGTTTGAAGTTGATAGCAGACTATAATGGACTTCTAAATACTTAAGCATGGACCATGTGATAATATATTTCCAGCAGCTGGTTAAAACTTTAAGCCTAGAGGCAGTTGCCCTAATCAAGAATGCACAGTCCAGAGTGGTCAACTAACATTATATCAAAAAGGTCCATACTCTAGAAATTGCTATTATAAGTACTTCTTTTATCCTGTACAAATCAACTATTGACACTTCGGCAATTATCATACTGAGTATCAGACATGGATCTTTACAACTGAAACTTATGGCTTTAGTATTTAGAATATAAATCTTAGAAACTGGCTCTTATTGGTGAAACAGGCAAGCATTTATGACATGTGGGCTGACTAAAATACTTGAGATATGCTCCCCATCCTTGGATGAAGAAGTTACAAAAATCTACCTATCTTTCACCTTTAGAGATAAAACTTGAGTCTTGATTCCCTAATCTGTCCTTTGCCTAGTCATTGATAATGAGAGGATTTCTGAATGCCTGATATAAGAATAAAATAATCCCACTTCTGTAATGCTGTTGTGTCTGTCCCAAGTGAACCTTTCATTCAAGGTATGGTCAGAGCACCTAAGTGAATGAAGAGTTGGGACTTTATTGAGCCTATAGGATAAGTTGTAGGAAATATCGAAGACATCATATGCTAATAAACTTTAGCTTAATACATCTCTGTATATGAGACATAAATTTTCTTTTGTTATAATATAATAGCGAGATCATAGCCAACCCTCACCACTTTTTCTTTGGCAGCTACATCACATATTAACAAGACCCTAGTTATGGTAAGCAGCCAAATTATTTTAGGTCAATTCTCATAACTATGGGGATGTCCTCCTTCTCCACTGAGGTACTAAACAGCTTGTGATTCATGTTAAGTGCCAGAGCTGTGGAAATTTAAGGATTATGGTACAGCATACCTAATACACAGAGAATATGTGGCTGTACTACGGCTCTGGAAGGGCACAAGAGGGGAGCCAGAAAGTTCCCACAATCCTTAGAGAGAAAAGCACAGAGGTTATTCTGGGGAGCAACCTCAGCAAGTTTCCCCTAAAGAGTTTTACCGCTTTGAGAAGATGCCTGCACCCAAAGAGGTGGGAGTGAAAACCACTGGTATAGACAGACATCATTTGATGCGTCACCCTGCCTTGGCCAGACCATGGGGAGGAGTAATCAATACGCACATCAAGACCACTCTGGCTACAGAAATCCCCACTGAACACCCCTATGCAACTATATCCATTATAGTAATAAAATGCTCTTGAAACATAGCACAGTGCTGCCAATACCAATCTTATACCCGTTACTGATTAAGCAAGTAACACCATTTTTCCAAGAAGCTCAAGGTTACTGAAACTGAGAGGAAGAAATCGTCAAAATACTCTTCTAGTCCATCAGTCTTCTCCTGGCTTCACTCACCTCCCATCAGGCCTTGACTCCAAACTCAGTCTTTAACCACTGCTCCCTATAGTGTCACATAAAGTCATGCCCTTCCTCCTCAGCCATGACAATTTTCACCCAAAGCCACTCTCACCATCAGTTTTCTCTAGTTCCATTCCTAGGGCTACCACACTGTTTACTGGGATGACGGAAATTGCAGCTTAATCTTACCTGCGTCCTTACTGATATTCAGTTCTCAGATAATCTTAGGGTTGGAAAAACTTCAGGTGATACTCAGTTCAACGTTCCCATTTAAGACAGAATTGCCCTCTACAATATCCCTTAGAAATCCAATTTATGACTAAACTCACTTAGCAATAGGTCAATAATTTTCCCTGAAATAATTTCCCTAAAGTTTTACACAATGTATATAAACTGATAAAAGTCCACCTCACTAAGTTTTCTATCAAATTATTTTGGTTCTGCCTTCTGTCAAAAGGAAAATGAATCTGCTCCCTAAGCTATATATCATCCCCTCAGTCATTTGAAGCCCATTCCCCTGTGTCTCCTAAATCTCCACATCATAAAATAAGGTTATGGTTTCCTTTTATGACATGGTTTTTAGATCCTTCTCCATCATGGTTGTCTCTTAAATTATAGTGAGTGAGCACAAATTAGATTGGGGTGAGGTGGGGTGGAAGTAGTGAAGAGACAGATCATCTGGTGCCCAAGGAGAACATTATTAAGTCTGAGGAGGAGAACTGGTGGGGAACAGAACAATGGAAAAATAGGGCACTATCAGATGTCTACTTGACAATGGTTTCCAAAGTTTCCACTAAATTAATTGGTGCCTAGTTCCACAGACTACCCTGACCAGATTTGTTCTACAAGGTCTTATCTAGAGGTATACCCCATTTAGTGCTTGCCACCCCACACACTAGATATTTGAATAAAGAAAATAGAGAAATTCTTGGGTTCTAAGAATTTCTACCTCATAGAGAGATATAAAGTTGCTAGATATTTTCATACTTTAGGAAAAACCTTAGGGTTTTTCTGAGAAAAAATTAAAATATAAAACTTGAAATTTTAGTGTGCTTTGCAATTTTTGTCATTTCATCATTTTTGAAATGGGTCATCTATAATTTGCTCAGAAAAATCATTATATTTTAGTGTATTTAAAGGTAAAAACCCCAGAAGAAAAAAAATGATATAATTGTTAATTTTCTGTATTGTTAAGTGTGGTTTGTTTCTGTTTTGTTTTTGCATTACAATCGTAGGGAAAAACAAAAACAAAATTCCTTGGCCAGCAGGAAGAATTTCACTCAGGCCTTTCAAAACTTCAGCCTCTTTCCAACCAAATCCTTCTCTCCCTCTGCTCCCAAGAAATTTGTATTCCCATTTTAAAGCTACCCTGCTTGCACCCTAGGCTTAGCTCCCCCAAATGAATTTCCTAGATACCCACCAAAGCTACTTTCTTCTGATCTTCAGGTCCTACTTATGCCTGGGTACCTCTAGGAACTCACCAGCAACGTTCACTCAGCCACCTCTTTTCACATTCCTCCAAACTACTTGTGACTTTTGCTTCAAGGCCTATTGATATACCTTTGATTTGAATTTTCAGGGATAATCTGTTTCTTCTGAAATCTAGATGTGTCTCTTTAATTCATAAGTCCTAGAAATAATCCATTCTGTATAGATGCACAGAAATAGCAATATTACACTGGAAAGAAATTACCAACAATGGACAAATAAAACAGAAGCAGACTCATAAATACAGAGAATAAAGTGGTGGTCACTGGAGGGCAGGGGGTACAGGGCTGGGCAAAATAGGTGAAGGGAATTAAGAGATACACACTTCCAGTTATAAGATAAATAATTCATGGGAATGTCATGTACAGCATAGGGAATATAGTCAATAATATTGTAATAACTTGGCACAGTGACAGATTACTAGACTTATCATGGTGATCAATTCATAATATATATAAATGTTGAATCACTATTTTGTACACCTGAAACTGACATAACATTGTATGTAAATTATACTTCAATTAAAAAAGAAAAAGAAAAATATCTATTTCTAAAGGGCCAGAAGACAGGGACTTCTCTGGAGGTCCAGTGGTTAAGACTTCTCCTTCCAGTGCAGGGGGTGGGGGTTCCATCCCTGGTCGGGGAACTAAGATCCTCCGTGCCTCGCGGCAAAAATACCAAAACATAAAACAGAAGCAATACTGTAACAAATTCAGTAAAGACTTTAAAAATAGTCCACATCAAAAAGAAAAAAAAAGGAATCATAAAAGAGCCAGAAAACAATCACCAACAGGCTATGGTAAACACAACTATAGTATAGGTAACAACTTCTTTTCTTTCAAGATTGGTTTTAGCAATAAAAAGACAAGACAACAGTAATATGAGAGCTGAAATGCAGGAATTGCACAGATTAAAATGTTTTAATAATAATAATTGACTTCTGCAGTACAGTGCTGAACCCAAGACTAATGGGCTTTCTCTGAATGATTTTGGAAATTGTGGAGTATTTTGAGCTTCCCTGAATTCTGTTCAGAAATTATGCTGACATTTTTTGGTGTGGCCAATATATTTCTCATCCATCTATACTGTTTCATTAATTCAATTAGATGCTGACTCTTCAACTGGGAATTTGTTAAATTCTGAGGCATAGTAAGCCATCTATTCCTGGCTGGGAGCCAGGAATGATGGGAAAGCATTTCACAAAGAAACTGCTTGAATATAAATGTCCCAGGATAGTTCTTGAAATTATGGTTCTAAATGCACCCACCAGCTTTAGATCATACTAGGCAATGCCAAATTCTCAGAAAATGAAATCATCAAGATAGAATGGATATTGAATAAGTTAACCTAAAAAAAAAAAACTATTATAAATACAGAAGATAGAAGATTCACATCACATTTCCAGGAAAACCTACTCACATGCACTGTCAGAAAAGCAGAATCTGTGTAACTTACCCAGAAAAATGGAGGAGCCAATGCAGGGATCATTGACAGGAAAATGAACATTGAACAAGGCATATAAGCTCCCTGGGCCTCTGTTTTCTCATTATTGAAATAATAAGATGATTGGAATGAGTGAATCTGACTCCAAAATTAATTATAATTTTGACCAGAAGGATTACAAGAGGAATTGTCCATTGTCCCTTCCTTTATTTCTTCTTTCCACAACATTGATTTTAAAAATCCTTGAAAGCATCTAGGTTCGTATTTAATAATTGCCCTCATCTATGCAAAAATTTTAAACTTTAAATTTTTTGCACACTTAAAATTTAAGTGGAAGAGATATATTTACAGCAATAAAAATAATGGGAATTAAATTACACGCAATAGATGTTCAAAAAAGAAATGCAGTAATAGCATTTTTTTCTAATTCACGGAGGTTATGAAAATATTAAAAGTGCCCCACTTCATATGGGATTGTGGGTAATTCATACTTTTTCTTTATTCTGTTTTCTAAATTACCTTCAATGTCCATGTGTAGCTTCTATTATCAGAAAAAGAAAATGAGTTTGTTTATAAAGAAAGGGGAAGGGAAAATAACCTATTTTGTGTATCAACTATGAAGCATTCTTTTTTATATAGAATATATTAATTGAAATGCTTATCTGCATAAGTGTTCCAGTTCTTTCCCATTTTATGATATTTTCTATTTCTTAAAACAATTTTCTCAGTTTTAAGAAAAATCGAGGTAAATCGTGCTTAAATTTAGACTGAAATTAAGGATAGAAGGGAAACATTCAACCTGAAAATAATTTGGTACCTTAAGAATTTAGTAAATATCACTAGTTATTTGACTTAGTTGGTGTAGACAAGGAAGGAAGATTTGTCCAGAGCTAAGGGGTCTCTGCAGCCATTTAGAGAGAGCCAAAGTGTCAAGGGCTTGAGGGGTGGGGTGGGGGGTTGTGAAGGACACACCTCATAGAACATGTCAGTCACAGCACCTGGGAGTCAAGGCATGAGCTTTGGAAGACTCTTCCTCAGACAAAGGTAGGGATAGGACAGCATGAAACATGGGGGCAAAGAAGAAGGATGGGAAAGTGAGGTCCCCTCCAAATGTGGGGCCTCTGGGTTCCTGAGGAGCTATCTTTTCTCCCGTCTGGAACCAAGAGTTGTCCCTTTCCCATCTCTGTGGCCCTCAGAATGCCTTGTGTAGAGTCAGAATAACTACTAGCTATTAATAACTACTGACTAACATTTATGAGCAATTGCAAAGTGCCAGACACTATTCTAAATGGCTTACACATATGAACTCATTGAATCCTCACAGCAGCAAATGTTTTTACGGATAAGGAAACCAATTCAGAGTGATCCAGGGACTTGCTCTAAGGGCCAGAGTGTTGGAAGAAGCATTCAGCCCAGGTAGTCAGACCTCAGAGCTGGCATTCTTCCCTGCTTCTCCGCAAGTGGAAAAAGGAAGGAGGGAAGGAGGTGAAATATCTTATAATGAAGAGAGAGGTTTTCCCACGTATAGGGGGCAGTAAAGAAAATCAGCAAAATGTAGCCTAATAATCCACAGGGGCAGAGAGAAGACTCTGGCTTCTGGGTGTGGGTTCCTGTTGTCTTCGCCAGAAGATGCTTCGTCAGTTCCCAAGACCCCCAGCTAGAGAATGCCTGAAAGACAAGAAACTATTGATCAAGAAACTATTCGAGTAGGTTAGAGACATACATCTACCATGCGAGAGGAGACTGAAACTCCAGCGAGCAGTGCCAAAATCAACCCTTTCCAGAATGAAAAAACTCATCTCTCAGTACTTCTCAATCTAATTGAAATCCACCTCTATGGGATAGATTCACAGACAGCAGATAAACTATGATTCCATAGTTGAGTACCCTCTCAGCACAAATAATACTTGGGCTGAATTCTCAGCTGCAAATATTCAAGTTAGACAAAAACAAGAGTAACAGAAAAGCACTGTTTTTACATATCTGAAATATACACCCCCAAATCTCCACTTGGGAATAAGAATAGTTGTGTGTATATGTATTTTTAATATATTATTTGTACATGTTACTGTGCCTGGTGGGAGATTTGGGTGGGGATTTTTATGAAACAGATGTGTAAAGGGAGTGTTTTCCAGAGAAGCCTGAGGGAAGTGGTGCGGCGGGGGAGCTCAGCCAGCACGTGGCTAAGTATGGCTGGAGACAGCTCTTCCTTTTTTCCATATTTCTTGCCATAAGGTCTAAATTTAAATTTGGTTAACAAACAACTTTCATTTCAAGGTCCATTTCATTTTTATTTTCCTATGAAAAGTAAATCATATGATGCCAGTAATGCAGACATACTATAGCTGTTTCTCTTTTCTGTATCAAATCTGAAAATAAACTTGAAAAGCTACACCTTACAACTCTGACATTTTCTGAAGTTTTTGTTCTAGTTAAGACTTAGTCTTTTATACTTACAGAATAAATTCAGTTACTTCTGGTACATAGTAAACCCAGGCTCAAAGTGTTAGGTTCACAAAGAGATATCCACTTTCCTAAATATGAAACGCAAGGAATGGGCTGCAGCCAATGTGAGAGCATAGACAAATGTGCATCCTCTAGAATTTGAACCAGGAAAACACAACCAATGGTGTCCATCCCTAAAGTGACACGAGAGGTGGCTTAAAACAACAACATGACTGATGAAAATATTTAAACTCAAAATTGTTCAATTGTAATAATTTATTTCCTGCTGACTTCAATTTGGAATTGGAAATAGCACCACCCTTAATCTATCTCATGCTAGATTGAGATTATTTTGTTTGGCATCTGTACAAATTCAAAAGTATGTATATTGTAATTTTTCCCTCCTATATGTAACTCAAATGGTTTTACCAAAAAAAAAAAAAAAAATCCTTTCTGGCCGGTCAAATAAAATAAGCTTGAATCACACCCCACGAGAGGAGATCATTCCTCTAGCTACTCCAAACATTGAGAGGGATGAAGTCATGGATTCAGATTAACCTCTGACTCTGAGCTCCTGTTTTGGCTTATGAATTGTTTTACTCTTATTCTGTACCATGTCAACCCAGATGTAAAACTGAAAACTCTTTCCTGTTTGCCACCAGGATCCACTTGCACAAGGTTTTAGTGTTAAAAGCATCGGCTGAAAGCTTTGGTGAGACAGGGAGGTTTACAATTGAAACTGTAAAGTCAGATCTTAAAATAATTCTTTTTCTCCCCAAAAGTTATATTTTGGTAGATTTTTGCTTTAGTGCATTAACTAAAAACAAGTTCCTTTCTGAGCCTTTGAACTACCTGTCATCTTTGCAAGGGTGAGGATTTTGTTTCCGTGCAGCTTCTTCAACCCTGTGCAGCACACATTTTTGTGCATCTTCCTTTCTCTTTCTGGCAGCCTTACCTACGGTACCTGAGTCCAAACTGGCACTCTCATCCATAATGAGGAGTTCCTGAGATCTGGTGTACACAGAGGCACATACCCATAATTACATCCATTAAGATGTTCACAATAGCAATTAAGAATAAATGTCCAAAAAGAACTTACTAGTCCGTCTTATTGGGAAGTCCAGAGGCTGGATGAGCCTTGAAGTTGGTTTATACAGAGATGTCATAAGGACACAGCGCCCTTCCTTCGCAGTCAGGGCCATCCCAAAGTGGCCTCACCTAAGCCCTAGGAATGCTACTGATGTTTCCTCACTTTACCAGTAGGACACAGAGCTTGAGTTCTACAACCTTTGAACAGAATTCCTCACATTTTCAGTGACTGAACCACCCCAAACTCACCCTTGTAGCTGGGAGCATGCCAGACACTGACTGGCTTTGTTGTAAATGACCAGAACTGTAGCCAGGAGGAGGGGATTGCCCTCTGGGTTTACACCAAGCCAGGCTGGAGACAGGGTCAACGCTAATGGGGGAGGATGTTAATGGATGTTGAGGAGACTCACAGCATCCACAACAAGAGTGAGGCCTCATCTGCGGGGCCAGCAGCCCAACAGCATGCTCTGTGGGGACTGCCTACTAGAGACTTTTAAGTTTCAGCAGCTCTTGGAAAGTCAAAGAGGATAAGAGTGATGGTGGTCAGAAGATTTTAAGACAGAGAGGGGAAAAACAGATACCTGAGATACAGAGACGGAATATGCTCAGGAAGAAAGCAGGATGCAGCCTTGGAAACAAATCCTATGAACAGATGATAGACATGCAGACCCTGCCCCAGGAATCCCACTCTGTCAAGTCCTGTGTGGTGTAAGCCGTAAATCTACCCCCAGCAGGTGGCAAACATGACTTAGTATGGTAGTTTCCCCACAAGCTGTTCACTCTCTCATTTCCACTTTGCCTCACCATTTGGACATGATAAATACCCTCACTTCCTCACTTCATCTTCAGGGGCTTCACAAAGCTATCGCGCTCATCCAAGCCAGCCACTGCGGCCTGCTCGGCCTTAAGAGAGCTTCACAGTCCTGTGACCTCTGCTTTATTCCTCATTCCTCCAGGCTCCTGCAGCCCTGAGGAGTACTCACCCCTGGGCTTTGTTAGTGGAATGCTAGACACTTACAAACATGCAGAAAGCACATTTCTATATAATAAATCTAATAGTAGCCAAACATTTTTCCTAGCCTAGAATGTGCTCATTTCATCTTTGTTTCCATATTATAGACACATGTTCTGTGTCTGGCACTGTACTAGATAATTTTTAAATCTTAATAAATTGTAATAAATCCTCACAACCAAAGAGTGTTTAACAACCAGTTTACAGTTGGGAGACTCAGGCTCAAGTGAAATAACTTGTTTGAATCATTTACTACAGTGGCAGAGCCAAGTTTGTCTAATTCTCTCTCCACCAGATCACAGTAAAATACAGCCTTCTTCCTGAGAACGCTATACTTATATATAAAGAGTGCAAAGAGATGCAAAATACTTTATTATTTAGCTTAAGCTTTGGGTCCAAAATCCATTGTAGGAACTAGGATATTGGGCTGGACCACAGGAAAATTCCATTTTTTGCCTTGGTTAGAGGCTTGGGGATCCTTCTTCCCCTCAAACCCAGACTCAAAACTTGAATCTTAAAACTCAAAGAAAAAGAAAATCCACATCCCATAGGGCCAGGGATATTGGAGATGGAGACAAGGGGAAAGAGGGAGCAGATTACTCAATACTCATCTTATATTAAAGGGGACCTGGCCACCTGCCCTAGGTTTTTCAGGCTGATATGGTAGTAGTAAACTTGGCTGCATGTGGGCAAAGTGAAAGTGAGAGCTGGCTAGGGCTGATTGAGCCCAGATTCTTAAGTCCAGACACACAGAAGAAAACACATCCATGCAACCCACCTAGGGGACACCAGCTCTAGGAAAAAAAAAACAAAAAACCTTCCAGGATGTTCTAGCATGTGCACAACACATTTGCTTTTGAGAGTGATTGCTCTTGCCCTAACTTCTCTCTAGAGGGTTATAAAAGGTATCAGGGTAGAGAAACTTTGAATTCCCTCTTCACATAGGCATCACATATGCTAATTATAACTGGAAATGCCTTGTTGATAAATTTCATTATTTATTACGTGCAACAGAGAATAAAGTTGTAAGAAAAATTCCTTTAGTCAGGATGGGTTTAATATGAGTAAAGTGAGAATATTAATGAGTCATTGGAATACTCATTTCAGATACAAGAACACTTCTTCACATAACCGCGCTGCACCTCCACAAACTGAAATCATCCCCATCCTTTGAGTCCTAGCGTGTGAGTGATGGAGACCCCACTCACTGCTCCTGTGTCAAAGCCACCTCAGTGCCCTCAACAGAGGATGGCCATAGCCAAGGCTGCCTGTTGACTGAGAAAGGAAAAGAACAATTTCTGCAACAAAAGGGAAAAAGAAAAGAAAGAGAAAGAACGAAGAGCCTTGAATACAGAGTAAAGCAGTTTTCTTTAAAAGGGCCTGGTCTGCTTGCTCAGCTGACTAAGCTGGTTCCACATAAAAGCATAAAAGAACATTCATGAATTGAAGAACCTAAGCATAGTGAACTGAGTGGTTCACCACCAAGACCAGTAAGTTGACCTTATTATCTGCCTGCTGCATACATGCCATCAGTAACAAAGGATGGAGCCTTCATTTAAAATTTGAGTCTTTGGTCCTTCACAATAGTCTTTTCAGGGTCTCAAAACTCTTGATACTTTTCCAGAAGTTCTTTATTACTCTGGACACTTACTCCTTCCCTCCCACTCAGAACAGGAAGATGAAATTGGAGTTAAAAATATTCACAGACCCCAGAGATAAATTTGGTTTTTGTTCGTTTTATTTTCCTTTAGCTAAAACCATGTTTTGTACTACAAATATTAAAGCCCTGCTCATGTGTATTCTAAACCTCCAGATAGTAGGACTCACTGCTCATATTTAGTTTCAAGTAGAGTTTGTGTTGGACCCTTTTTAAGCAACAGATCAGGTTCATTTGCAATTATCAAGATTCATTTCAATTGTTCTTCTCTGGCAAGTTCAATGCGTTCCCCAAGAAAGGGTTTATGTAACAATATCCAGGGACTTCCCTGCTGGTCCAGTGGTTAAGACTTTGTGGTTTCATTGCTGTGGGTGTGGGTTTGATCCCTGTTTGGGGAATTAAGATCCCACAAGCCACTCAGCATGACCAAAAAAACAACCCCAAAGAACAATATCCACAAAGAATGAAAATAAAAGTTTCAAATCAGCCTCAAGTCAAATAATGACAAATAGACAATTGATAAAGCTGGCTTTGATGGAGTTCTGCTGTATATTCCGACCTTCACAGAAATTAAACTTTTGGTTTTTTTCTCCTAATCTTCTGGTTGCCACCAAGTATGATGGCAACTTACTGTGCCCCAAACCAATATGTGGTATAAGGGCAACACTTTCTAGGCAACACTTTCTAAGTCCCAACTTCCTAATCCATAGTGAAAAAGAAGTTTAAACCTGCCCAATCTATCCCTCAGAAATTTTATGAAAATAAATGAGATTTTATGAAAGCACTTTGCCTTATCAAAGGAGGAAGGAGTGTGACATAAATACAAGAGTGTGATAACTGGTAGCAAAAAAAATTAGTCCTGTGTTATTCCAACATAAATCATATTTCATACATTATAACAATATGGGCACTCATCAGGAATAAAATAACCTTCAATTAGATTTAAATAGAGACAGGTGTGTAATGCAATGCCTTCTGACCGAATGCCAACATGAAATAAGTCCCTAAGGGTTTAAAATGCTTAAAGAATAAGCACTACAAAGATGAGCAGCCTCACTGGGATATAATTCAATCTCCACTTTTATTTCCAATTCCCCTTTCAACCCACACACCTATTGTCTGCTCTGCATATGTTATTGATATGCATCTACATCATTATTATAATCAATAACAGAAAAAAATCAGTGCCCTTAGTCTTGCATAGCAACACTTTTCATATCTTCTGTAGTGTCTGCAAATGAAATGAATCATAAGAGACCATACAGACCATAAGAGAATTTGGAGAACAAATCCCATTATATAAATATAATTTACATAAAAATGCAGATTCCTATGTGGAAAAGCTGAAAGCCCTTTGCTAAACTCTTTCCCCCCATTAGAAATACATATTGAAGCAGAAAAAAGTGTTCTCTATTTTTCCCTAAGCATATATTGCTACTAAAGATGATAAATCAAATGAAGGGGAAGCGACGGGCTTCTTTGAACACAGAATTGTAAGGTGAGTGGGCAGGCTGTACTTACTACAGAGTCCTTCCCATGTCATAGCCCACCTAGTCAGTTTCAATAAATGGCATGTGGATATTTGTAGGAAAACAAACAAACAAACAAGCAAAAAAACCCAGAAACTGAAACTTTTAAATAAGAAAGGGACTGGCCCAGTGACATCACATTGTTTACCCACATTCTACTTCCAGTCAGTCATCATACATCATTTCAAGAGTAGCTTTGTATCCATTGAAAGTACTTTCTCTTTCACTATCCCTCCAACCCTCTTGAGCTACAGGAACACAAAATGTTCTCATATGAATTATCACCTGGTTTGTTCTGTACTGTTCTGAAACCTTAATGTGTCCTAAAGAGATCTTTACATGGCACTGTTAACTTTGCCCAAAATTATTATATCTGTGCATGTCCCAATGTGGGTTCCCTGGGAAACAAACTCTGAGAAGGTTCACTGGGGAGGACCCTCAGCCCCAAGGGGTGGTGAGGGGGAGGGAGGGCTGAGGACTGGGCCGAGGGAGGAGCGACCGCACTGCACACACAAAAGCCTCAGGTGATCCCACTGGGAGCTCAGGGGCTAGGAGGGCCCCTCGGCAAAGCCTCGAATCTATTACATTCCTTCTCAGACAAGTCATTAGCCTCAAGCTGACTGAGGAGGTGCCTGAGGTGACTTTGGGCAAGGCTGCTCACCCCAGCTGAGGGCAGTGTTTAGGGAGGGGCTCAGCTGAGAGTGTTCGGTGCCGCCTCTCAGAGTGCTTCACTCCCCAAGGGGGAGGTGTGGCCCATGCATCAAGGCATCCCTTGCAGTGCAACAGACTCTACAGGCTTCACCAGCAAAGCAGCCAGTCGCAATATGCAGGGCGTTTGCACTTGGTGGGTGCCAAGATCACTGCTTATCCTCTCTATTACCACTTCCACAAACTTCTGACAAAGGCAAGGGTCATATTTTGTCAATTACTTATCAAGGGATGTTTTAAATATTGTCCATTCAGTGTGGTAATCTTGCTAGGGCTGTCGTGCCTGAGGTGTAACTAACACATACCAGTAAATTGTTTTTTGAATATTTACATTTTTAATACAATTTGAATTAAAATGTTAACCCAGGGTTTCTTAACAGCAACACTATTGACATGTTGGACCAGATTATTCTTTGCTGGGGTCAAACATGTTTAGCAGTATCCTCTGTCTCTACACACTAGAGGTCAGTAGCATTTTTCCCCACAGCTGTGACAGCCAAAATGTCTCCAGACATGGCCAGATGTCCCCTAGGGCCAACTTGTCCACTGTTAAGAACCACTGAGTCAGCCTCTGATGCCCACATGCTCAGGGACAGCAGATGGGTTTGAGATGATCCAATGAGAACAGCCTCCTGCATTCTGCCACTGAGACACAGACTCCTCTTTGTGGAGAACTATATGCAAGATAGATGAATTTTTTCTCTTCCACAGAGAGTCACTGAGACGTGAAGTTTAAAATAAGCCCCTGCCAAATGACTTGCTCTGCAGTTGGGCTGTGTGGTCCCATTTGGTCTTTCCTGACTCTCCCCTCCTCCAGTGTTCGCCTCCTGTGTCCTCAGTCTCTGGCCTGGGCGGGAGTGGACTTGAGAACTTGGGTGCCTGATGCTGTACTTCTCGAAGCAGCAGCACAGCAAGCCCTCTTGGGGGTGCCACCCTCTCCAGAGAGGAAAGTGCTGTCTGGGAGGAAAGGGCTAAGTTAGCAACGTTGGGAAAGACATTAGGAATCAAAAAGAGGGAAAATACATTGAGTTTGGCTCAGTTTTTGCAACATTTATTGAGAACTTATGTCCTCATGAACCAATCTGGATACTTGATGAAAATGTAAGTAAGACGGAGCCTCTATGCTCTCGGTTTCAGGGCTTCCATCCAAGTGCTCACATTAATGTGACCCCAGGAGAGCCTCATCTGAGACATGTCACCATGTCAGATTCTGTCCTCAGCTCTGCAGATTCTGCCTTTCATGGTTGCCAGTACCCTGAGAGTGGGTGCATCTCTCCAGCTTGGACTTAGACAAATAAAGCTCATTAAAAGTCAGACAAGCTAAAACAGCCATGGATTTAGCTATGCCAATAAATATGGCTGTCAAAGAAAGCAGACACTTCAACCGGCCGGCACATTTAGGGAAACATCCCTGGAAGTCAATTTGTAATCCAATGACTAGTAGACGTACTCAGGTCACAAACTTGGGTGTGCAAAATATAACTTTACACTCCTACAGCTCCCCTGAACTTCTGTTTGGTACCGTATTTTTCCAGTATGAGTCCTAAAATAACTAAGTTGATTTGGAATTGCCAGTCTTAAGAACAAACTTGTTTTTAGGAATAGTCTCAGTGAAATTCAGTATTTTCCCTCTCTCGATTACACAGGGTGGACTTAACTCCAGGGCAAATGGTTGGTCCTTGACATCTGCTGAGATGTGGTCCCTTTCAGTCCCTGGATGGTGTCACTTCTCTTCCTTGGTGCATGCTGGTTGACCACATCTCCATGGGTGTCTGTCACAGAACTCTTTCTTGTTCTGAACCTGAAATCCCTGAATCCATCCCTCTCTCTGACACAGGCAAGGCCCGCTCATGCTTGCGGGCCTCTGTCAGGGGAGGCCGGTGGGCCCTCTCTCAGCCACACAGGAGGGTGCTTGCTGTGGGGCAGGGTTCTCTCTGAGGATGCCTCAGCCTGGTCTGCTACTCCTGGCAGCCCCGTATACACACCTCCACTCTCTTTCTGGGGTCCTAGTGGCACAGGAGCTCAGGGTGGGACTGACCATCTCTCAGATCTCCAGGCAGAAAGCAGTACACAACTTATTCTACTCCTGGGTTTCCCAAAGTTAACCTAGAGAGTTCTATCAAACACTGCCTCCACTCCCTCGCCTACCCACCCAGTCAAGCCCGAGTCTAGCAGCCCTTACAAAGGTCTGACTCTTGTTCCCTCTCCAATTCTGCCTTTCCCATCAGAGGCTCTTCTTGATTCATGCCTGGAAGGAGGATTATGCTCAGTCAGTAAATTTTTTTTCTAATTATGTTTGTCCTATGCTGAGGCTGCAACTTTTAACACCTGAAAGCTAAGAAAACGTCATCTTTGTTTTCTTCTGTCAACTCTGAGAAAATGCAAGCTTAGGTGTCAGAACTAAATGCAGACACTTAAAATAGCAAAATATATTATTAATAAATATATTTAAGCACATCTGTCTGTGAGAAATTGATACATCATCTCCATAACAAGGAGCAGTCTGCCTCAGGGACCAGAGAGGTTGAGGGCTGATTTAGGGAAGGGGAGCTGTTCCAAATATGTAAGAACCAGGAATGACCCATCAGATGAGGCCTCTGGTGGAGAGGAAGCCAGCCACATGGAACTGAGTGTCACAAGTCCTTGCTTAGGGCACACCCATTCCTGGAAAGGGGGTCCTGCCCACTGAACTCTGGACAATTTTTAAAAACAGATGAACAAAAATTGACAGCCTAATGGTTGACAACAAAGATATTTTAAATTCAATAAAAATAAAACAGAAACAGAAAAAACACTTTGTTCTGATGTGATGTTCTGAAACAACCAACTCTGAAAGGCATTTACTAAGAAAAGACAAGGTAAAAGTAATTATCTAAACGAAAGCAGTTGTATGGCATTTTACAATGAAACTCTCCATTTTCCCTTGTGTATTCATTACCCTTCCTAAGCAAAATATCAAACATTTGGTCCATGGGGAAATGTGTCCTTCACTAACCTGGGTTCACAAATTGTGATTTCCCACCCTCCAAGCTGGGATAGAGCTGGAACAGTGAAGAGACATTTTGAACCAACTCTGGTTTATATCCTTTGAGTTCTGTAATGGTGAAGCGTTTTGTTCCCTGTGCCATTAAGAGGTTGGTTAGCTGATAGCACTGTGCCCACAAGGACTAGTGGGGCCTTCTATTTTCAAGAATATTGAACAATAAGAAGATGTGGATGTTGAAAGGCCATTGCCTTTCAAGTTTGGTCATAATTAGAAATTATAGTGAGTGAATTTTCCCATGTTTAGACAAACCTCTGTAAAATAATTTTCATCAAGTAGTAAATATTAGAATAAACATTAAAAAAATCCTACCCATGTTTTTCAATTTAAAAAATAAATTTATTATTTTCAGTTATAAAATATATTTCACATAATTTAGAAAATCAATCTAGGACTGAATTTAGAAACTCAATCTAGCACAATGTAAAAGTTGAGAATTACGTTTTATTTAGCAGACTTTCTGAGGACTTCAAGCCCGGGAGGCAGGCTCGGGGATCACTCTGAGTGATGGTTCCCAAGAGGGAGGGGAGGAGCCAGGATATGTAGTTTTTGCAACAAAGACCAGGAAAGTCAGAACGCCAAAAATATTATTGTTAATTAAAGAAAACCAGATATCTCAATTAATGAATTCAGTGCTTTTCTATGTATGGGAAGATGCAAAAGTCTGGGCTCATTAAAATCATTCCTTTGATATGCAGTTCAGCTAGCTAAGGCCAGTACCCTGTGCCCTTTCATCCTGAGTCTCCTCAGAATGCACCATTGGGGATGGCCGCAGTGTTTAACTGCTTGATGGCAGATATCCTGTTTCCATCCTGAGTTTCCTCAGGGCTCACCAGCGGGGATGATGGCTTGACGGCTGCAACATCCTTTGTTTACCGATATGGCAGGCAAGGTTTCTCATTCACAAGTCCTTGAAGCACCTTCACCGTGTTTGCCACTAGGGAGCATCACCAGGACATGGAGCGGATGGTCCAGTGCACAGTCATAGGCAAACGGCAGCAACAGGACAGCCACTCAATGAACAAAGCTTAACTTGAAAACTGTAATTGTAAAGGGAATAGGAGCTATATAGGTCATTGTCCCAAAAAAGTAGTGTTTATTTGTCCTTAGGTTTGGTGCTTCCAAAACAGGCCTTCTGGGAGGGAAATAAAATGCTGTCAGAGTAACACCAGAATCTGGTCTTACCTCCTTGCTCATTTGCAGAAAGTTCAGAATGCAGTTAAGTGACAGCTCTCAGCTGTAGCCCGGGATGGCAGCCCCCCAGAGAGCTCTGAAGGAGTGTTCTGAAGACCGAAGGGAGGAACTGGGATACTTAGGAGATTTGCTGGGGAAAAAAAATGTAGTCGAACATCAAGAGATTACTGCTAATCACAAAAAACAGTCATTTCAAGTTAACTATTTTAGTGCTTTTCTCTGCATGGGAAGATGCAAGAGCCTGGGCTTACTGAATCATTCCTTGCATATACATCTTAACTATCTAGGGCCAGTATCCAGTTTTTCTCTATCCTGAATCCCCTCAGGGTGCACCATCAGCAGTGCCTGCAGTGGCTGATGGCTTTACAGTGGCAGTATCCTTTTTTTATTGAAACAGTAGGCAGGCTGTGATATTTGTCCTCAATACTTTCAAATAAGCAGCAGACAATACAGGAGTCAGGAATCATCAAACCTTGTATTTATGTCCCATATTTAAATTAGATTAGGAAGATAAATATTCAGTTCTGGAGCTGGGAGGCCAGCCTGTGGTCCTGACTTATACCCGCAGGTTAAGTGCTTCCCTGTGTGCATGAAGCAAGGCCGCCGAGGTACCTGGACCGGCGGGCCAAGTGTTGCAGGGGTTGGGTCTCCTGCACTGATTGACACTTCCCCTGTGACTTCCTCCATCCCACAAGCTGGCCAACAAGCTTTAAGGAACCCCGCCATCAAATGAGTCTTTGAGATGAGGATATGGTGAGGGGCGTGACTCCTGGGCAGGGTGTGGGGAGGACTGGAGCAAAGTGAGGCCAGGCAGGGCATGACAAGGGTAAAAACAGCATAAGAATTGGCCAGAGCCAACCGAGGCCGCTCCAGCAGGCAGCCCTGCTAGGTATCTGGATACTAGAAATGAGGGGGGGGGCGGGCAAGAGGTAAGGGCAGATGATGGGCCACAGAAACAGAGGGCTTCTACCTGCTGCAGCACTCAAGTTTCCCAAAGGTCACAGGCCCTGAGGAGTACTTCCACAGAGGGAAATGGTGATACAGTATCCATTGAGGACTGGTTCCAAGATCCCGGTCCACACCAGAGCAGGCGCCCTCTCGAGTCTGTTGTATAAAATGGAGTAACACAGTCGGCTTTCCTACCTGGGAGGCAGAACCGAGACGGGGCGGAACCGCGGCAAGTGGAGGTCTGACTGTATAAAGGACTTTTGGGGCAGACACACCCGGGTTCCAGTCCACGGCTTTAATTCACCAATTGAGTAACCTGGGAAATTTATGTGTCAGAGTCTCCATTTCCTCCTGGAAATGGTAATACTCGTAAACAAATTTTGTAAACTTCCTATACAGATACATGCAATAGGCATGTAAATTGCTACCAATTAGTAAGCACTCAATAGATATTAGTGGTTCTCATTATTGTAGTTGCTCTCCTGTTTTCTTTTTCATCTTCTCCTTTGCACTGTCTAGCATTTAAAAGGAAGCCTCCCCTGTTTTGCCGTTTAAACCTTATTTCCTTCATGTCCCTAAGGGCTCTCAGTTCCAGCTTTAGACAGGAGATCCGTGACTTACAGACTCTGAGGGGTGCTTGAGGGTTAACTGAAGACAGAGCAAAAGAGGGGCCTCCTCTTGGGTTATGCAGAGGTAGTGGTCTCATTTCCTGAAGCACAAAAAAAAAAAAAAAAAACCTAAAAAACACCTCAGGAAAAACTTAAAAATGTTTTCACTGTAATCTTGGTACACTGTTATTCATACACTCACGGAACACATAGACAAATTTACCAAATTTGGTCACAGTGAAAAAATGTCATTCATGAATATTTTAAAATATTATGGAAAATGTATCCTAATATTGATGTATTTTTTGAAATGAAATTCTGCTGCTTTTGTGTCAACTAATTCATGGGTGATTAAGTTGTTCAAGTTTTCTAGTTTACACACCAAGGGGCCATTAGAAATTAGCAAGTGAGTAAAATAATGAGCCTTGACTTTCTCAACTGTAATAATCTAAATGTAAGTGTTTCATTCTAGAACTAGAATGTCCTTTCATTGTATGAGTAATACATCCAAATTAATTAATCCAAATCTGGATTTGGTATATAAATACCCAGGGAGAGATTTATGTATTGATATAAAAATGCAAATAGTTGAAGTGAAAATGTGGAAAGTGGCCATCAGATAACTAAAGCCTTCAATGTGCTGACATCTGATAGCTGTCTGGAAAATTTACAATCAAAACTGGACTAGAACATGAGAGAAGCAAAAGGAAAAGAACCTTTGGGAAAATGTATCACTAAACAGCACTAACATGGTATGATAGGTGTCCTGAGTAGAAGTGACTGAGAGAAGGCTAATGCCTTGAGGATGCAGTGTCTGGGGGGACTTGGACATCTTGGCCTCCTAAGGAATTCAGGTAGGTTATCACAACATGAATAAACCTTAGGTACATACAGTGTAACAAGAAATAGCCATGAATTAACAGGCTGGTCATCCCCAGATCACTAAATTCCAGAGGCAAATGGAATGGGGTTTATACAACAGAAGAACAAGAGCAATCTGTTTTTATCACTTCACTGAAGGATTTACAACAATAAGGGGACAGAAGGAATTCTGCAATTATTCCTTCACTCATTCATTCCTTTAATCAACATGCATTTTTAGAGCACATCTGATATTCAGAGCATGACAGCGACCATCTGATATTTGCTTGACCTTTTTTGTCTCTAGTTTTATCCGTCGTACCCCTCTTCCAGAAAGCAAATTCCATTTTGCTGAGTTACCTCTCCATCCAAATTCTTAGTGGCACAGCCAATCTCACCTCTGGGAATCTTTCCCTGGACAGAAAAGCACCAAATGTAAAGATATATGAACAAGAAAAATGGATTGCAGCCTTTTTTATAGGGGCAAAACCTGTAAACAAAAGGAATATTCATCAGTGGGAGAATGAATGAATATATTGTGGTTTATCTATGACATGAAAAAGTATGCAGCTTTTTTAAAGAATGATTTCAATCCATACCAATGAACCTGAAGGAACTTCTACAACTTATTGTTGACTTACAAAAGCAATAGGGAGAGATGTATATATAATGAATTCTACTTTTGTAAAACAATGACTTAAAAACTTCCCTGTAATGTGTGTTTATATATGATTATATGCCCTGGGAAAGGTATGGGGAGATGCACACTTGGCAGTTAAAAATGACAAGGTGGAGAGAGGACATAAAAAATAAAAGATCTAAGATGTCACATTCAAAAACAGCATGTTTCATATATCATTTAAGTAAAAATTTAAGCTATGTGTTGTGTAGGTATAAAATGTTAATGGTAGTTATCTCAGGGTGGTGGAACTTTAATTTACATGGCTTTCATTTTCTTCCTTACACTGTGAATTTTTTTCAACTTTACAGTATTAAAAATCTGTTAATATTACAAAAAAATTTTTTTGTAATTTTATAGTAAATCACCAGGCCACAGATTCCTCACACTAGACTCATAAAAAAAAAGTCCTGAATACTGGGCTGCTTTCCATATTTTATTTTTCTATTATTTTTATTGAAGTATAGTTGATTTACAATATTATATAAGTTACAGGTGTACATTATAGTAATTAATAATTTTTAAAGGTTATACTCCATTTACAGTTATTATAAAATATTGGCTATATTCCCCGTGTTGTACAATATATATTTATAGCTCATTTTATACCTAACAGTTTATACTTCTTAACCCCCCACCCCTATATTGCCCCTCCCCTCTTCCCTCTCCCCACTGGTAACCACTAGTTTGTTCTCTATATCTGTGCGTCTGCTTCTTTTCTGTTGTATTCACTAGTTAGTTGTATTTTTAAAATTCCACATATAAGTGATATCATACAGTATTTGTCTTTCTCTCTCTGACTTATTTCATTTAGCATAATGCCCTCTAAGCCCATCCATGTTGCTGCAAATGGCAAAATTTCATTCTTTCTTTATGGCTGAGTAATATTCCATTGTGTATATATGTACCACATCTTTTTTATCCATTTATCTGTTGATGGACACTTAGTTTGCGACCATATTTTGGCAATTGTAAATAATACTGCTATGAATATTGGGGTACATGTATCTTTCCTAATTAGTGTTTTTATGTTTTTCAAATATATACCTTTTGGATATATATGCTTCCCATATTTTCTTCCCATAGGAAGATGTGGGCCAATGATACTAATGTTGATGCTGGTTTTCCACTGGCCATGTGACTACAATGTTACACTACCTTCTGCACATCTTACTCAAGCTTCACCTTATCATTTGTTTGGACTAAATTTCGCTATAGAAACCAACATATTCATTAGAGCTTATGTGAATGTTATTCACAGAGACTGGAAAGAATCATGTAAATGTTTTCCCAGACCTTGCTGCCCCTAAGTGATCATTCTGCCAAAAGCAGGCTTGATATCTACCTCTCCTACCCCTTACTAAGCTCGTAACAGAACAATGTAATGATGACCTCCCTCTTATTGTTCTATAGATCTTGAGGACCTCAGCTAAGCATGCACATTCCAGTGGTCGTAAGTTAACCAGGACCTGGTTAGCTTTGCAGAGCAAGGTGGCAGAAAATCTCCATTGATTTTGTTCTATCAGAGAGAATGAAACATAATGATAACAAAAGCTTTTTACTAATGTTAAAAAGGAGTTTTAACTTTTCATAAGCATTATATAGGGCACAGTCAAGAGTTTAAAAGTTCACTCAGACACTTTATGCTCAGTATAAACCAAGTAAACCAAATAAGCTCCCAATGGGTGAGGCTCCTGGAGGTGGGATTTGTAATGCCAATGAATACCCAGCAGTGGCACCAGAAACAGAGAGGAGTTTGTCCATCAAACATGATTGTCCCTCCTCCAAGAGCAAGCAGCACTGTAAAAGTCACAGGCCAATTGACCTCCAAGGAGGTCCAACCCATGATGATTTCTGAATTAATTAGGTATGTTGCTTTCTAGTTTTCTGCATACATCATCCCCTGAATTTAACACATTTGTTGAGTATTTGTGTTCTAAGTTTTTTTTTAGTAGATAAGAAAAGTGAAGCAGACAGATTTAAAAACTTATTTAAGCAAAACAGCTGACAAGGGCTTCCCTGGTGGCGCAGTGGTTGAGAGTCCTCCTGCTAATGCAGGGGACACAGGTTCAAGCCCTGGTCTGGGAAGATCCCACATGCCGTGGAGCAACTAGGCCCGTGAGCCACAACTACTGAGCCTGCGCGTCTGGAGCCTGTGCTCCGCAACACGAGAGGCTGCGATAGTGAGAGGCCTGCGCACCGCGATGAAGAGTGGCTTCCGCTCACCGCAACTAGAGGAAGCCCTCGCACAGAAACGAAGACCCAACGCAGCCAAAATAAATAAGTTAATTAATAATTAAAAAAAAAAAAAACAGCTGACAAAATAAGTTAAAATTTGTTGTCTGTGTGACCTTTTCAGAATATCCAGAATGCAAGCTCCCTGAGGGCAGGAGAATTTTTTACTATGTTCATTTCTGTATCTCTAGTGCCTGGGACACTCGCCAGCACATGAGAGGCTTTCGGTAAATATCTGTTGGATGGATGAACGACTCTGTTCACTAGAGTATTGTCCTTTATATTCTATTAAAAAAATTGAAGGAAGTTTATTGATATGGGGTGTCCAGAGCCTGCAGAAAGAAACACAGCATAGATTAAACCAATTACTTTTAATTCCAAATGCTTTAAATGCAAACTTCCCCATTGATTGGAAGACAGTGTTGTAAAAAATGTAATTACACATTCATTTTGATGAGTCCTTTCACCTGTTCTTCTTGTGCACATATCTTTATAATAATTCTCATAGTGGAAAACTGCAGGGAGTCCCATGGCAACAGGGCCTATGCTTTGTCAAGAAGAGACACACAGGTTCCCTCATTTTGTGATTTAATTTACCGATGAAGCAGGGAAGAGGAACTACAGGAAGAGATAAAAAGGAAAATCATTATCTCAGTGAATCATCGATATTTTCTAGGTGGATGCATCCATGGAGTTAATAAACTGGTAGGCAGTTCTGATGTATTCACTGTCCTCCCTATCCTCTCTGCAAACACGGAGACACACCCTCAGCCCTAGCAACTCCCAGAGCCACCCACAACAGGAATGCATCACTGAGCACCCACATCATCCTTTGGCTTCTCTCTCTGAGCTCCCTGATACCCTTCCTGTTTTCTGATCGCTGCTCCCCTGCCCATCTCTCTCCCTGCCCTCTCAATGCCATCACCCTACAAGGTTCCATCACAGTTCTTGGCATCTGGGCACCCCAGCACAGCGTCCCCTTACCCCTTGCCACAGCATCAACACTTCCACTTTTGCAAATCTGGATCTCCAGCCCCAACTCTCTCAAGGGCCCAAGGCCAGCATTTCCAACTTTGTGCTTGTCATCTTCCAGAAGGGAAGGTACGTCACAGGTCAAACACTGCAGAAAGGTGGACAAAGGGAAGAACTGAGATAACACTTTGGGATCTAGGAGATCATTGATGATGTGCAGGAGAGCATTTCTGTAAAGCACTGAGAGAAGCCATATTAGGAAGCTATGTATTGACCACCCAACCAAAAACCACTTGCCTAACCTGTAATCTCTCCATATTTTGACATTACCCCTTTTATCCAACCTGTATATTCTTACTCCTCATTAACTCAGAATCTCAGTCACTCTCACACTTTCCTTCCTATCTTTATTACTACTGTTACCTATGTTTCATCCATTTACAGAGGCTCAAGTTTCACCCTCTCTGCTAGTGTCTCAGATCCTCCTGAATTACTGGGTTCAGTGGATCATACTGAACCACTGCACCTTCATATACCCTAGTCTATTATCCTTTTCTTGTGACGTGAACCTAATTTAGTTTGGCCATATGCACTTCTTAGGATAGACCATGTCTGTAGGTAATCCTACAAAGTTTTATTTGATATGGAGAGTTAGCTTCTCCCCCACAACCTCTCCACTGGGCTATAATAAAAGCAAGTCTCAGAACACATTCTCTCATATAAATATAATTATTACACAAATATTCATTAGCACGTAGGCAAACAAATGTTCATATAATCTGTTGGAAGCTCCATGAATTCCAGTTCTTTATGTTTTTACTGTTCTAATTACCTTCATACATTAAATGTCTAATCAAGGCAAAATGATAATATTTCAAGGCAGAATTCTGTTTCCTTTACAGTTGGCATCAGGAAACCAGAATCCTTTAACTTAATTGCTGGACCCAGAATAATTAAGGATTAAATCTTGAATGTCATGCCTGCTAGCCTTGCTCTTATATCCTGTTCATGCAAGGGTAGAAGGACAGAGCGTGTCTTTAGGTTATGCTAACCAATCTACACAATTTGAATACCTTTAATTTCACCAGTGAGAACCCATTTCTGACATTTAGCATGTTATTAAGCAAGATATCTGATGTCAACTGATTTTATTTGTTTAACACTTATACAGCATTTACTACGTGGCATATACTACTCTAAAAATGATATCCATATTAATTCATTTAATCCTCTTAGCAGCCTATAAGGCAGCCACTAGTATTATTCCCATTTTACAGATTCAGAAACTGAAGTGCAGGTAAGTTAAATTCCTGAGATTTTATAACTAGTAAATAAAAGAGCCAGGATTCCAATGGAGGCAGTCTGATTCCAGGGTTCACAGTCTCCACAAATCCTCTGCCCCTCTGGATAAAAGAAGCATTTATAGATGTTACCTCTGGAATATGGGCTTCCTGATTGGAAATGCTAGCTGATCCAGTGAATATACCAGGACGACTTGTGTTGTGGCTTAACCTGACTAATAATGACAGCCATAATGTCCCACTCTCTATATTGAAGTATTTTTAAGTGAATAGCTAATACAATAGTTAACTTTATGCTTTATTAGTATGTCAGTGAAGAATGTTGTTTTTTTACAAGAACCTACTTATTAATTATTTAGGTTTGTAGATCTTGTTTCTCCAGCTCTACTGTTTATCCCTTGTGCTGGTAAGCATTCAGTGTACTTTGGAATGCATAGAATTATAGAATCTATATACAAAGGGAATTGGAGCTCAACCAGTCTAACTGCCCTTCCAAACTTTTCAATTCTCTGTCTACATCCTCACTGTCAGATGATTGTGTAGTATTTGCTTGAACAATACCCATTTGGAGGATACTCACGCTCTTGGGGGCAGCCATCTAACTGGTAGATTTTTCTGCCTGTAAGAAAGTTCTCCTTTTGTTAAGCGGGATATTTTCCCCCCAAACTTCCACTGAATTGATCATGATTCTTTGTCGCCATTAAGGGGTAAAACTTACGAAAACAAGATGTGCCCCCTCACAAAATAGTACCAAAGATACGGTGTTTCCCAAGGTTACACACTGCCCTCATGAAGGACGTGGTCCCATGAGAAGAGTTCGTTGTGGTGGGGTTAACAGACCAGCAAGTCCACGAATGTAGGACTAAGAGGAGAGAGGTCTGTGAGGACTGGTGTGGTCAGGGAGGGTTTTGGCAGAGGCGGTACCAGAATGACCAAGTTCACAGTAGGCAAACAATGCATTTTGTTGATGGATGGATTGAGCTGGTTTTAGGCAACCTGGTATCTAAGCATGGCTCCTTTTATCATAATTCTTGATTTCTGCTTTTGACTGATCATGAATCAAGATGCAGCTGTGGAAGTATCCCAAAGGTGGCTAATTGCTAATTTCTTGCAGTTTGAGGCAGAAACACAAATCAACAACCCTTGCATGATTATTTTACACGTCTGAATCTGCCTCCAGAGAGCTGCTGATTCTGAATTGCAAGTTGCTGATGGTTAAGTGTTTCACATGGAGCAAGGCTGCTATGCATTCTGAGCAAAGTATGGATAACAACTTACAGATTTGTCCACATTAGAAAACCCCAGCCTTCATGTTGATGATAAGAATAACAGAAAGAGGATTAGGAACCAATATGGTGGAGTAGAAGGACGTGCTCTAACTCCCTGTTGTGAGAACACCAGAATCACAACTAGCTGCTGGACAATCATTGAAAGGAAGACACTGGAACTCACCAAAAAGATACCCCACATCCAAAGACAAAGGACAAGCCACAGTGAGATGGTAGGAGGGGCGCAATCACAGTAAAATCAAATCCCATAATTGCTGGGTGAGTGACTCACAGACTGGAGACCACTTATACCCCAGTAGTCCACCCACTGGAGTGAAGGTTCTGAGCCCCACATCAGGTTCCCAACCTGGGGGTCCAGCAATGGGAAGAGGAATTCCTAGAGAATCAGACTTTGAAGGCTAATGGGAGTGGGATTTGATTGCAGGACTTAGACAGGACTGGGGGAAACAGAGACTACACTCTTGGAGGGCACACACAAAGTAGTTTGTGTATTGGGACCCAGGGGAAGGAGCAGTGACCCCAGGGGAAACTGAACCAGACCTACCTGCTAGTGTTGGAGGGTATCCTGCAGAGGCAGGTGGTGGCTGTGGCTCACCGTGGGGACAAAGACACTGACAGCAGAAGTTCTGGGAAGTACTGCTTGGCTTGAGCCCTCCCAGAGACAGAAATTAGCCCCACCAAAGGGCCCAGGTAGGCTCCAGTGTTAGGTTGCCTCAAGCCAAACAACAAACAGGGAGGGAACACAGCCCCACCCATCAGCAGTCAAGTGGATTAAAGTTTTACTGAGCTCTACCCACCAGAGCAACAGTCAGCTCTACTCACCACCAGTCCCTCCCATCAGGAAACTTGCACAAGCCTCTTAGATAGCTTCATCCACCAGAGGGCAGACAGCAGAAGCAAGAAGAACTACAATCCTGCAGCCTGTGGAACAAAAACCACATTCACAGAAAGATAGACAAGATGAAAAGGCAGAGGGCCATATACCAGATGAAGGAACAAGATAAAACCCCAGAAAAACAACTAAATGAAGTGGAGATAGGCAATCTTTCAGAAAAAGAATTCAGAATGATACTGAAGATGATCCAGGACATCGGAAAAACAATGCAGGCAAAGATGGAGAAGATGCAAGAAATGTTTAACAAAGACCTAGAAGAATTAAAGAACAAACAAACAGAGATGAACAATACAATAACTGAAATGAAAACTACACTAGAAGGAATCAATAGCAGAATAACTGAGGCAGAAGAATGGATAAGTGACTGGGAAGACAAAATGGTGGAATTCACTGCTGTGGAACAGAATAAAGAAAAATGAATGAAAACAAATGAAGATAGCCTAAGAGACCTCTGGGAGAACATTAAATGCAACAACATCTGCATTATAGGGGTTCCAGAAGGAGAAGAGAGAGAGAAAGGACCCGAGAAAATATTTGAAGAGATTATACTCAAAAACTTCCCTAACATGGGGAAGGAAATAGCCACCCAAGTCCAGGAAGTGCAGAGAGTCCCATAGAGGACAAACCCAAGGAGAAACACGCAGAGACACATAGTAATCGAACTGGCAAAAATTAAAGACAAAAAAAAATTATTGAAAGCAGCAAGGGAAAAATGACAAATAACATACAAGGGAACTCCCATAAGGTTAACAGCTGATTTCTCAGCAGAAACTGTACAAGCCAGAAGGGAGTGGCATGATATACTTAAAGTGATGAAAGGAAAGAACCTACAACCAAGATTACTCTACCTTGTAATGATCTCATTCAGATTTGATGCAGAAATCAAAAGCTTTACAGACAATCAAAAGCTAGGAAGATTCAGCACCACCAAACCAGCTCTACAACAAATGGTAAAGGAACTTCTCTAAGTGGGAAACACAAGAGGAGAAAAGGACGTACAAAACCAAACCCAAAACAATTAAGAAAATGGTAATAACATACATATCGATAATTATCTTAAACGTGAATGGATTAAATGTTCCAACCAAAAGACACAGGCTCACTGAATGGATACAAAAACAAGACCCATCTATATGCTGTCTACAAGAGACCCACTTCAGACCTAAGGACACATACAGATTGAAAGTGAGGGAATGGAAAAAGATATTCCATGCAAAAGGAAATTTTAAAAAAGCTGGAGTAGCAATAATCATATCAGATAAAACAGACTTTAAAATAAAGAATGTTACAAGAGACAAGGAAGGACACTACATAATGATCAAGGGATCAATCCAAGAAGAAGATATAACAATTATAAATATATATGCACCCAACATAGGAGCACCCCAATACATAAGGCACCTGCTAACAGCTATAAAAGAGGAAATTGACAGTAACACAATAATAGTGTGGGACTTTAAAACCTCACTTACACCAAATGACAGATCATCCAAAATGAAAATAAATAAGGAAACAGAAGCTTTAAATGACACAATAGACCAGATAGATTTAATTGGTATTTATAGGACATTCCTACCAAAAACAGCAGATTACACTTTCTTCTCAAGTGCACATGGAACATTCTCCAGGATAGATCACATCTTGGGTCACAAATCAAGCCTCAGTAAAATTAAGAAAATTGAAATCAAATCAAGCATCTTTTCTAACCACAACACTATGAGATTAGAAATGAATTACAGGGAAAAAAACGTAAAAACCACAAACATGTGGAGGCTAAACAATATGTTACTAAATAACCAAGATATCACTGAAGAAATCAAAGAGGAAAAATAAAATACCTAAAGACAAATTACAATGAAAACATGATGATCCAAATCCTATGGGATGCAGAAAAGCAGTTCTAAGAGGGAAGTTTATAGCTATACAAGCCTACCTCAAGAAAAAAGAAAAATCTCAAATAAACAATCTAACCTTACACCTAAGGAACTAGAGAAAGAAGAAGAAACAAAACCCAAAATTAGTAGAAGGAAAGATCATAAATATCAGAGCAGAAATAAATGAAATAGAAACAAAGAAAACAATAGCAAACATCAATAAAACTAAAAGCTGGTTCTTTGAGAAGATAAACAAAATTGATAAACCATTAGTCATACTCATCAAGAAAAATAGAGAGAGGACTCAAGTCAATAAAATTAGAAATGAAAAAAGAGAAGTTACAACAGACACCGCAGAAATACAAAGCATCCTAAGAGACTACTACAAGCAACTCTATGCCAATAAAATGGACAACCTGGAAGAAATGGAGAAATTCTTAGCAAGGTATAACCTTCCTAGACTGAACCATGAAGAAACAGAAAATATGAAGAGACCCATCACAAGTAATGAAATTGAAACTGTGATGAAAAATCTTCCAAGAAACAAAAGTCCAGGACCAGATGGCTTCACAGGTGAATTCTATCAACCATTTAGAAAAGAGTTAACACCCATCCTTCTCAAACTCTTCCAAAAAATAGCAGAGGAAAGAACACCCCCAAACTCATTCTACGAGGCCACCATCACCCTGATACCTAAACCAGACAAAGATACTACAAAAAAAAAAGAAAATTACAGACCAATATCACTGATGAACATAGATGCAAAAATCCTCAGCAAAATACTAGCAAACAGAATCCAAGAACACATTAAAAGCATCATACACCATGATCAAGTGGGATTTATCCAAGTGATGCAAGGATTCTTCAGTATACATAAATCAGTCAATACGATAAACCATATTAACAAATTGAAGAATAAAAACCATATGATCATCTCAATAGATGCAGAAAAAGTTTTGACAAAATTCAACAGCCATTCATGATAAAACTCTCCAGAAGGTGGGCAAACAGGGAAACTACCTCAACATAATAAAGGCCATATACAACAAACCCACAGCAAACATCATTCTCAATAGTGAAAAACTGAAACCATTTCCTCTAAGATCAGCAGCAAGACAAGGATGTCCAGTCTCACCACTATTATTCCACATAGTTTTGGAAGTCCTAGCCACAGCAATCAGAGAAGAAAAAGAAATAAAAGGAATACAAATTGGAAAAGAAGACGTAAAACTGTCACTGTTTGCAGATGACATGATACCATACATAGAGAATCCTAAAGATGTCACCAGAAAACTACTAGAGCTAATGAATGAATTTGGTAAAGTTGCAGGATACAAAATTAATGCACAGAAATCTCTTGCATTCCTATACACTAACGATGAATAATCTGAAAGAGAAATTAAGGAAACACTCCCATTTACCATTGCAACAAAGAGAATAAAATACCTAGGAATAAACCTACCTAGGGAGAGAAAGACCTGTATGCAGAAAATTATAAGACACTGATGAAAGAAATTAAAGATGATACCAACAGGTGGAGAGATATACCATGTTCTTGGATTGGAAGAATCAATATTGTAAAAATGACTATACTACCCAAAGCAATCTACAGATTCAATACAATCCCTATCAAATTACCAATGGCATTTTTTACAGAACTAACACAAAAAATCTTAAAATTTGTATGTAGACACAAAAGACCCCGAATAGCCAAGGCATTCTTGAGGGATAAAAATGGAGCTGGAGGAATCAGACTCCTTGACTTCAGACTATACTACAAAGCTACTGTAATCAAGACAATATGGTACTGGCACAAAAACAGAAACATAGATCAATGGAACAAAATAGAAAGCCCAGAGATAAACTCACACACCTATGGTCAACTAATCCATGACAAAGGAGGCAAGGATATATGATGGAGAAAGACAGTCTCTTCAATAAGTGGTGCTGGGAAACCTGGACAGCTCCATGTAAAAGAATGAAATTAGAACACTCCTTAACACCATACACAAAAATAAATTGAAAATGGATTAGAGACCTAAATGTAAGACCAGGCACTATAAAACTCCTAGAGGAAAATATAGGAAGAACACTCTTTGACATAAATCACAGCAAGATCTTTTTTGACCCACCTCCTTGAGAAATGGAAATAAAAACAAAAATAAACAAATGGGACCTAATGAAACTTCAAAGCTTTTGCACAGCAAAGGAAACCATAAACAAGATGAAAAGACAACCTTCAGTATGGGAGAAAATATTTGCAAATGAGTCAACGGAAAAAGGATTAATCTCCAAAATATATAAACAGCTCATGTAGCTCAATATTAAAAAACAAACAAACAACCTAATCTAAAAATGGGCAGAAGACCTAAATAGACATTTCTCCAACGAAGACATACAGATGGCCAAGAAGCACATGAAAACCTGCTCAAGATCACTAATTGTTAGAGGAATGCAAATCAAAACTACAATGAGGTATCATCTCACACCAGTTAGAATGGGCATCATCAGAAAATCTACAAACAACAAATGCTGGATAGGGTGTGGAGAAAAGGGAACACTCTTGCACTCTTTGTGGGAATGTAAATTGATACAGCCATTATGGAGAACAGTATAGACGTTCCTTAAAGAACTAAAAATAGAATTACCATATGACCCAGCAATCCCACTACTGGGCATATACCCTGAGAAAACCATAATTCAAAAAGACACATGCACCCCAATGTTAATTGCAGCACTATTTACAATAGTGGAAGCAACCTTATGGAAGCAACGTTATGGAAGCAACCTTAATGCCCATCGATAGAGGAATGAATAAAGAAGATGTGGTACATATATACAATGGAATATTATTCAGCCATAGAAAAGAATGAAATTGGGTCATTTGTAGAGATGTGGATGGATCTAGAGACTGTCATACAGAGTGAAGTAAGTCAGAAAGAGAAGAACAAATATCGTATATTAACGTATATATGTGGAACCTAGAAAAATGGTACAGATGAACTGGTTTGCAGGGCAAAATTGAGACACAGATGTAGAGAACAAACTTATGGACCCCAAGGGGGGAAGCAGTGGGGGATGGGTGGGGTGGTGTGATGAATTGGGCGATTGGGATTGACATGTATACACTGACATGTATAAAATTGATGACTAATAAGGACCTGCTGTATAAAAAAAATAAATTTAATTTAATTTACAAATTTTAAAAAAAGAATAACGGAAAGAATATTACTGACAAGAATGCTTGAGCTGTACTTCATAATTGTAAATATTCAGTACTCTTAAGTCAGATTCATACAGCATTCTTTGTATGAATACGGAACTCATGATGCTTCTAAAATCAAACATTTTGTAAATACCAGATCTGATACCAGAGGTCAGATGTTCAGACATTCAGTTCAAACAGTAAATCTAGAACCAATAATGAACAAATGCTGATATGTATACACCTAAGATTTATGCATTTTATTATGTAAAAATTGCATCCCAGTAAAAGTATGCTTTAGTAAGAGCCAGAAAGAGATGATTGAACCAGTAATAAAGTCGAGTAGTAAATGGAAAAATAAATTAATCTATGGAGCATCTCCTATGAGCTCCACCCCTTGGTCATCCGGTTCTGTACATCACCTTACTTACTATCCTCCCCTGGAAGTCAGGGGGCTGCATTTACAGATAAATAATCTAAGTCCCAGAGAGGTAATTTGACCTTCTGGGAGATCTAAGATACCAAAACAAATGTAGATAACTCCAAAATCCATGTTCTATGTTACTATTTTTTTACCAAAGTGTGCTAGGGATACTACTGGCAGTACATAAGATGACTTTTTGGTGTACATCTTCTATGTGTTAGTTTAATGTGAACTTGGGGGGAATAAAACATTTAAAAGCATGATACAAAATGCCTTTAAAAATAAATTTATGGGGCTTCCCTGGTGGCACAGTGGTTGAGAGTCTACCTGCCAATTCAGGGGGCACGGGTTCATGCCCCGGTCCAGGAAGATCCCACATGCTGTGGAGCGGCTAGGCCCGTGAGCCATGGCCTCTGAGCCTGCGGTCCGGAGCCTGTGCTCTGCAATGGGAGAGGCCACAACAGTGAGAGGCCCGCGTACCGCAATAAATAAATAAATAAATTTATGTGTTTAAAAGTTGCTCAATTTAAAGAAAAATATGAAATATTACAAACAATAATACAATTGGCTCGTTACCACATGATGTCATGACAAAAATTAAAACAGTAGAATGGAATGACTAAAACGTGAAAAAACTAGCGCGATATCATGTTGCATCCCCACAGGCAGCAATTAACTTGGTTAACAGCTTAAACTGAGCCCTGAACTGTTCTCCCTGAAATGTTCTCCATGTTCTCTACACATGCCAAAGAAAATACTCCAGAAGGGCTTGAATCAGAAGAGCAGAAATGGAATTTTAAGTGGTTTCTATTACATGGTACACTCCATGTAAATTTTTATGTATTCTCTCTATTGGTGTATATGCACTGTCTCCTGTTAGGTCCCATTTGTCTCATGCTGGGTCTTTTAGTCTGCCTGAATAAACGAGGTGGCCTTTGAAGAGCCAGCAAATTTGGGGCATGGGAGAAGAGAGAAAACGTATTCCATAGGCCATCCGGAAAAAACTAACAATTATAAATATAAAATTAATATTTTTATTGCTGCAACCCAGTCAAAAATATTCAATAGTAAACAGACCACTGTCCAATGCCCCACCTTTCAAAATATTTAGGAGAGTTAGATGAGAAAGAGCAAAAAAGCAATCCCAAGGGGGTTGGAGAGCCCAGGGTACTGAATTATTCACTTATTTAACAAATATTGATTGATAAATCATTGTGGCCAAAGACTTTCTTCTGGTGAGGATACAGTGGTGGAGAAAAAAAGTACTTGATTCTTCCAGTAGTGTGCTGGTAAACATTTAAACTACCCACTCTCCAGGAAGGGGAAGAAAACCTTAGTCTATAGCACTTGCCAATTTCTATGGTGTAAATACATGCACGCTGGTTAACTTCAAGCTATCAATGTGCCGCCTCTGATAGTGGAGTTGGGAAAAGATGCCCATAACAGGTTCTTAGAGTTGGTTCCAGCACACCACTGAGAGTCCTTCTCTACTTCAGAGAGAGAGAGAGACTAATAAAAAATCATACAAATAAATTTAAAATTGTAGCTGTGATAAATCTTCCTCAGAAGAGCTACATAGAGAGCCAGGAGTACCTATCACTGAGGAATTCGACCTAGTCATGGAGGTTGTGGAAGGCTTCTCTGAGTGAGTGAGACTTCAGTTGAACTATGAGATGAGAAGAAGTTAACTTACTGTAAAAGAGAGGGAAGGAGAATCTCCAGGCATTAAGTAACAGTAAAAATATAAACTCTATGGTAAGGGAGAGCCAGAGCTTAAAACAAGGGATAGAAAGAATGCCAATATGACTGCAGTATAGAAAGCAACGGTGAGAAGGGTGGAAAAGAAGGCTGGAGAGTATAAGAGGGCTTGAGATTGCAAGGTTTTATCCATCATGCTAGGAAATGATATGTCCTAAGAGAAATGGGTAGGCAATGAAGTTTGTATTGTTTGTTTGTTTTTGCTTATTTTGGTGTGTTTAGGAAGGATTATAAAATAAAAGGAATTAACTTTTCAATGGATCATTCCAGCTGTAATAGAGAATGGATCAGAGGATGGTCACCGTGGATGTAGGTAAAGCACTAAAGAGCCACCACAGGAGCCCAGGATAGAGATCCAAGGGGCTCAGTTTAGGGTGGTGATGGTAGAGATGGAAAAAAGCAGAGTTTTGAGAGCTATTTAGGAGATAAAATCAAGAAGGCTTGATAAAGGATTGGATACAGACTGTAAAGGCAAGAGAAGTGTCAAGAATGACTTCTGAGAAGATATACAAAAATGTCCAATGATTTGTACTAAAAGAACATTAAAAGGTACCCGCATTATTAATCATCAGGGAAAATGAAAATGAAAACCAAAATGAAAGTCTATTCACAACCACTAACAATGTCTAAAATAAAAAAGACCAACAATACCGAATGTTGGTACAGATGTGAAACAACTGGACTACTGGTGGGAATGTAAAAAGGTACAGCCACTTGGAGAACTATTTTCTAGTTTCTTATAAAGTTGAACACAAACCTACTATGACCTAGCAGTTATACTCTGTGCAGTAAGGGATTAATCTTGCCCAAAGACAGGTTTGGCTCTTTGCCCCCAACTCTGGGTGGTAATCTTTTAGCCTTTGAAATATCCTGTCTAGTAGGAGTGTCTTTGTTTGCCTTGAACCATGCCAGATAGTGATTTATGTGTGGGGCAGTGTGATTTATGGGGGTTACACAGCTTGCCCTCTGGAGGGGCTGGAAACCAAAGTCACCATGTGAACAGTCATCTGTGTCTACATGGCCAACCACTAATAAAAAACCTGACACCAAGGATCAGGTGAGCTTCCCAGGTTGGAAATACCTTGTACATATTATCACACATCAATGCCTAAGCACTGTCATTTGATTCCACTGGGAAAAAACAACTGGACGCTCACACCTGGTCTCTCCTGGACTCTGCTCTCTCAGTCTTTTCCCATTGCTAATTTTAATATTTAAACCACAATAAACCATAACCATGTACATAATAGTTTGCTGAGATCTGTGTGTCCTTCTAGTGAATTATTGAACCTGAGGGTGGTCTCGGGGACCCCCAAACCTGCACATTCTTAGGTATGTACCCAAAAGAAATAAAAACATGTCCCTCCCAAAAGACTGCACAAGAATGTTCACAGAAGTCTTACTCATAATAACCCCAAACTGGAGACAATCTCAGTACCAGTCATAGGGAATGGATAAACAAATTATGATATATTCATGGAATGGAATACTGCTCAACAATAAAAATGAACAAATTGCTGACGAATATAGTAACACTCACTACAATGTGTTGTTAAGCAAAAGAATCCAGACAGAAAAGAGTGCATATACTCTATGATTTCATGTAAATGAAGTTAAAAAACGCAGGCAGAGTGAATCTATGGTGTCAGAAGTCAGAAACTCATCGGTTCTGGGGAATGGGTTGACCGGAAAAGAGCACAACAGACATTTCTAAGTGATGGAAATGTCCTCTATCTTGTTTTGGGTAATTGTTATATGGGTAAATAACTGCCAAAACTCATAAAACTGAACATATAATGGCTGTGTATTCTATAAAATGTTAGTTATATCTTAAATTTTAAAAATAAACCATAAGAGAGAATGACTGCGGGCTTTCTGATTTGAGTAACTTGGTGAAGGTTGGTGACATTCACTCTGATGGGAAACAGTGGAAGCAATAACCAGGTTTGTAGAGAGCTGTGATTTGGTATTCATTGATTTACCAATACTTACTGAATGTCAATTATATGCCAGGGTCATTTTTAGACTCTCAGAATTCAATAAATTTTTATGTCAGGCTAACTGCAATAAAACAGAGAAAGTAATTAGAAGAGGTGCTATATTTTGACAGGGTGATAGGAAATGACATTGGGTAGAGTGAGCCACATGAAAATTTAGGGAAAGAACATGACACTGGGATGTCTTTGAAACACCCATAGTTGATTTTACTTGGGTATTTGGCTTGAAGTTCAGAGGAGATATCATGGTAAGACATCCATTCACAAACATTTGTTATTTACTCAGTATGTTCTGAGAGCTGTGATAATAAGAACTGAAGGTACAGAGATAAGCAAAAAAACTCAGAGTTTAGGGGCCTAAAACACAGCAGAAGATTCAAAAAGTCAACCTGCAGACAAATGCTAAGGACTGAGGTGTGTGCAAAGTTCTGGGCCAAAGCAGAATGGGAGTCTTCTGGATGTGAAGTCCACACACAGGTTTTAAAGCCTAATTAAAAACTGTCAAGTCAGGCAAAGAAGAAGAAAGGGCATTTCATCATTTGTTCTTCATCCAAGTGCAAAGCTTTGCTCTAATGGCTTGGAATATATCAGTGACCAAAACTGATAAAAATCCAAATGCATACACTTCTTTTATTTGTTTGTTTGTTTTGTTTTGTTTATTTTTGGCTGCATTGGGTCTTCATTGCTGCACAGGGTTTTCTCTAATTGCAGCGAGCAGGGGCTACTCTTCGTTGCGGTGCGCATGGGCTTCTCATTGCGGTGGCTTCTCTTGTTGAAGAGCACAGGTTGTAGGCATGTGGGCTTCAGTAGTTGTGGCACTCAGGCTCAGTAATTGTGGCACGCGGGCTCTAGAGTGCAGGCTCAGTAGTTGTGGCGCACGGGCTTAGCTGCTCCACGGCATGTGGGATCTTCCCAGACTAGAGCTCGAACCCATGTCCCCTGAAATAGCAGGTGGTTTCTTAACCACTGTGCCACCAGGGAAACCCTTGCCTACAATTCTTGAACTTACATGCTGGTGGTGTTTCGGTAAAGGCAATGTGAGCATATGATCGCTGTTAAACACCTGATAGGATAGGTGATGGATGGATAGATTGTGCCAGAAATGTCTTGGAAAGAAAGAAGAGAGGAGGAAATATAACAATAGCACAACATGTTGCAAAAAGGTTCAGGTAGAACCAAAGAGTGAAACTATGGCTACTGCCAAGACTGGCAACAGAAGTTCGCTGCCAGAGCTCTGACTGCAAGAGAGCTCCCGAGTGCTCTGGAGCCAGAACAGTGGCCTAGAGCAGAAACACTGAGTGGATGATGCTTTGGGGCCCAAAGTTGCTGAAGAGATCACAGTATAAACCACAGGCAGGTCCAGAAGTGAAGACTTGTCAGGGTCCCTACAACCTGCAGATTAAACTCAAGCTCTAGGTGAGTTTGGGGGCAAGAATGAAGCCCATGTCTAAAGACTTCAAATTTATAAATTCAAATACCACACGATTGCTAGGTGTTTGCTCCTACAGACTCCCACTGGCAAAGACGAATGTGCTGCCCTCCTAGTTCCTCACATGGAGACATTGTGCCCTGTCACGTCTCTACAAATGAGCCCCTGCTGATTGCTCAGCTTATCATGGCCTGTCCACCTTTGTTTATCTGGCTTCCTTCCCCTTCAATATTTTAGCTCAGATATTATTTCCTCTCAGAAGTCTTCCCTGACTCTTTTTCTTCTGCTAAGTGTCCTCCTCGACACTCCTATTGTACCTTGTGACAGTATCTGTGCTCACCTGTGTTCTATGCCAAGAACCCCCCACCACAGGTCCAAGCTTCCCAGGGCTCTGATCCTCTGAGGACTCCTCAGGGTCAAGTGGAGATGCTTACCCAGAGCCCCACCCATCCCTTTCAGATTTTGCTTTAGGTTCCCTGGGCACAGAATTCTCTGTACAAATGGTCCAGAGCCGACTTCCAAGCCCTTGGGGTGTGCACCCTTAGGCTGAGAGGTAGCCAAAGGCCAGCTGTTAATGTCCACATGGATGCACTCTGCACATTTAGGCTAAGGTGTCCATATGCATGCTTGCAAGGCCCCCCACAGCGAGTGGTAACCAGGACTGGGAAGGGAAGGGGTTGGGTTATAGGTCAGGGACTGGCTTTCCTTCAATGCCATGTTTCTGTGTAGAACTCCAAGAAGCCATATTTCTAGATTCAAATCTGGTCATATAGGTATATTTATCAAGGGAGGAGGATAGCACATACCTTATTTGGCAATGCTCTGGTAGTTAGACTTACAAATTTCCAATCTTTAGACATGTGGAACATGGTCTCATTCTTGCCCTGGGCCCCACAAGTGTCACGGGTAGACCTGTCCGTGCACGCATCTATCAGAGTGCTGACCAACATTTACTCAACTGTTCTTGCTCACGAGTTTGTCTCCCCCACTAGGAGGTGAACTTCTAAAAGCTAGCTCTGTGCCTAATGATAGCAGATGCCCCACAAATATTTATTTAGCTGAACAAAACTGAGAGGATGAAGACCAAGGACCAGTCAGAGTGACTGAGTCATCTTTTGGAGGGAGAAAGAAGACAAGTTTCGGGGTCAGCAGAGCTAGAGCTGGCTGTCCTCTGCCTGGGATTCTCTCAGGAATACTTCACTCCCAGTAAAAAGGGGTAATAAGGGGCTTCCCTGGTGGCGCAGTGGTTGAGAGTCTGCCTGCCGATGCAGGGGACATGGGTTCGTGCCCTTGTCCGGGAAGATCCCACATGCCATGGAGCAGCTGGGCCCGTGAGCCATGGCCACTGAGCCTGCACGTCCGGAGTCTGTGCTCCACAATGGCAGAGGCCACAACAGTGAGAGGCCCGCGTACTGCAAAAAAAAAAAAAAGGGGGTAATAAGTGTTAATAAGAAATAAGTCCTAAAGGCAGACAGAAGACAGTGTTGGCTTTATTTTTATCTATCATCTAAATTTTGGTATAAAAAAAGTATGGTAAGTAATAATGAAACAATCTTATAGCAACTATACAAAGCCTTCAAGTTAAACTTTTTAACCTGAGAAATTAACAAATGAAACACAAAGATAATCTGACAATCAACTTTCTATACAGGCACTGATAAACTTGAGACATCTCCCCCTGCTAAATTTCTCTATCCAATACCTTTTGGCCAACATATATCTCCACCTCACACCAGCCTCCACCTCATGTTAACATCAAAGAGCCACAAAGTAGGGAGAAACAACAGGAGACCAAAGAGAGGTACAATAATATCCCACTCTTCGCTCCTCATGTCCGCTCTCTGCTGGCCTGGCAATGAGAGGGAAGTTGGTGGGGAAGATATCCAGGTATTTGTATTCCTCAGAGTTCTCCAGAAAACAGACCCCAAAATTCCGTTTTATATATATATATATATATATATATATATATATTAGATATATGATAGAAAGATATTGATATTGCTATAGATATATGTATATAAAGAGAGAGATTTATTTTAAGGAATTGGCTCACTTGATTACAGTGGCTGACAAGTCTTCAGGGCAAGTGGGCAGCTGGAGAATCAGAAGGGCCAGTGGCATAGTTCCATTCCGAGGGATGGCAGGCTCAAGACCCAGGAAAAGCCATTGTTTCAGTTTGAGTCTAAATGCCGGAAGAAGCTGATGTCCCAGTTCAAAGGCAGTCAGGCACAAGGAATTCTCCCTTACTTGCGTGCAGGTCAGCATTTTGTTCTGTTCAGGCCTTCAGCTGATTGGATGAGGCCCACCCACATTAGGGAGGGCAACTTTCTTTACTTAGTCTACCAATGGAAATGTTAACCCCAACCTGAGACACCCTCACCCAGAAAAATGTTTGGCCAGATATCTGGCAACCTGTGGCCCAGTCAGGTTGACATGTAAAACTAACCATTACGGTATTCAACCAGGCGTAGTTGTGATAAAGAAATTATAGCTGGTAATCAGTATTTTAGTTATCCTTGGTTTATTGACCTAATTAATTTTTTTCTCAACCCCCTTAGCATATAAAAACTAACACACCTAACACACTTGAGTCACTTTCACATATTAAGATTTACATTCATGTCCACCATAAAACATTTACCTGTTTCAATACAGAAGAACTAAATGCCATTGGAATGGATTTCATTTATAAGAAAATAAAAGAGCATATGTCCCTTTTAGAAATAAAGTATCTGCAACCAATTTTTGGTTACTCTGCAAATCAACTGTGCCAGAGAATGACTAGTACCATTAAAAAGCAATCCACTCCCAGGTGAAGAATAGAAAGCGTACGTCCAAAGACTTGTACATGAATGTTCACAACAGCATTATTTATAACATCCAAAAGGTATGAAAACTCAAATGTTCATCAACTGATTAATGGATAAGCCAAATGTAATACATTCACACAATGGAATATTATTCTGTTATAAAAAGAAATGAAGTTTTTACAAACGCTACATCGATAAACCTTGAAAATATGCTAGGTGAAAGAAGCCAGACACAGAAGGTCACATATGCTATATTATTTATATGAAATGTCCAGAATAGGCAAAAATATAAAGACAGAAAGTGGATTAGTGGTTGCCAGGGGCTGGAGGGAGGAAAGGGGACTGAGTGGTGACGGGTACAGGATTTCTTTTTGGTGTGATGAAATGTTCTAGAATTTAGATAGTGATGATGTATGCACAATTTGTTACACTAAAATCCCTGAATTGCACACCCCAAAAAGTGGCTTTTATCTCAATTAACCTGTTATTTTTTAAAAAATTATCTATCGCACTTGTCTTCCTTAGAAATGGAATGTATTTGAAAACTTGTAAATATAGAAATTATTTTGGGAGAGAAAAAAGATTCAGAATGTGAATCTCCTGCCTAAATTCCAATAAAATATTTCTGAGGTTGTTAATAAATACATGAATGGAATAGTATGGGGGATAGAATTTGTTTTATTTAATACTCTCATTCTTAAAGGAGACTCAAAGTCTAACAATACTCAAAGATTTGGGGGGTCACACTGACATGAATTCATTTCAGAAGAAAAAAAATAGCAGTTTGCCATAGAAAACATTGCACATAGAGCTGAGAGTGCCACACCTCTTGAACCACTTCTCCTGGGAAGCTGGAATGAGTGGAAAACTTATCTATCACCCCAGGGGCAGTGACTGTGCTCCATGGAAGAAGTAAATGGCACTGGGCACCTTATCAGAAAGTTTGTCCTTTCCAAAATTTCAGTCCAGTTTCTCAGGTAGAACTATTGAACTGTGGAACAACCCTCAATTTGAACTAAAATATCTAATTTTTCGAGAACTGCCCATTATCCTCAGTTCTGGCCAGAACAGTGATGGAGACTGGAGAAATAGCATTTTTATCTGATCAGGTACAGGTGGTACCAGGCCATCTGTAGAAGGAAAATATATGCTTTTAAGTTCCTTTTAACTGTTAGTGCTTTGAAAAATCCCAGTTTACTCTGAAATAACCAAATCTATAGGTTTTCACGAAAATCATATGGCCTTTATTTCTCTCTCTAATAGAGAGGAGTGTGTGAAAGGCTTACACTACTGCACACCTCTACCATATTTGTACGTTGGTCTTTGTCTTAATAATGCAATTAATGCTGAAAATAAAAAGCAAGCATGTCACGTGATTTCTTGCTTTGTGGGCATATCTCCATTTTTTTTCATTGCAAAACAATAAAAGTCCAGCGCTCTAAGAGAAACCCAATGAGTGTTGTAGTCCCATGTGTGCCAATAGCTACCTCTGTGACCTTGAGCAAGTCACTTACTCTTTGTAGGTCTCAGTTTCTTTCACCATAAAATAGTGGACATTAACCAGATGCTCTCTAGGTCCTTTTGACATTCACAATCCTATGACTTTAATTCTGCATTTTGTCTTAGTGGATGAATGCACTGGTTCAAGCCATGTGGCCTTGTCCTGCAGGAGAGACATGTTTTTGTGCTGTTTCTAGGCACTGGTGTCTTTGTTTTCCTGTGTCCCTTTCAGAGTGTGTAGCAGCTCTGAGGCAGTTACAAGAAGTAGCAGATCCAAATGTAAGCTTTGCATGTCTTTTCATATGAAGAGCTTTCTCTTTCTTTTATTATTAGCAGCTTAGAGCCCTATGTGTTCTCCAGAATGAAGGCCTCAGAGTTGGCCTTTGCAAAAAGGGAGCAAGGGTGGATCCTGCTATTTGGCTTGGGATGGGGCTTCCTCTATGGAGATGGCTGAAATTTTAATGGAGCAACGTGAAGAATTGTTGTGGGTGAATCTGAAGCCTCAAGAACCCAGATCTCTTGAATCACCCCCTAAGACTCTCTTTCCACCTCTGAATTTTCAGGCAAGTCTGAACTCTATAGTTCCAACTGTCCATTTGACGACTTCACTTAGGGATCCTTCAGAGCCCTCAAATTCAACATTTCTAAAACGGAACTTACTGGGACTTCCCTGGTGGCACAGTGGTTAAGAATGGGCCTGCCAATGCAAGGGACATGGGTTCGATCCCTGGTCTGCGAAGATCCCACGTGCCATGGAGCAACTAAGCCCATGTGCCACAACTATTGAGCCCACGTGCCACAACTAAAGCCCACATTCCACAACAAGAGAAGCCACCACAATGAGAAGCCCGCACGGCTCCTGCTCGTCACAACTATAGAAAGCCTGCATGCAGCAACAAAGACCCAACACAGCCAAAAATTAAAAAAAAACAAAACAAAAAAACAGAACTTACTTTCCTTCTCCACATCAAATTAGTTTTCCCATCTTCGACTTCAAGCTTTGCACATATCTTGAGCCTTTCCTCCCCTCTCCAGCCCCTCAATGCTCTATTATTTCTAACTGCACTGCGCATCACCTGGACTATCACACACTTTTAACAGTCCACCCCCACAGTTCTTTTCTTCTTTCATCCTGCTGCCATAATCATCTTCCCAAAGCAAAATTTCGATCATGCCACTCACCTTCCACTCTCCCTCACAAACTATCAACATTCACAGTCCTTTGCAATTGTCAAGTCCCTCCACTGTTTGGCCTCAGTACAATCCTGAAACAGCCCACTCCTGAAACAGCTTACCTTCATTGCAAACACCTGAGGCTATAGCTCTTCTCACCTAGAATTTCCCTCTCCTCTGTCTCTGAAGGAACAAATTACAAATTGCCTTTCCTGTTAGTCTCTTAGATTCTTTCTCCTTCCCACAGCTAAAAATGAAATCCCCTTCTCTGAAATCTCATGGAACATTTCCATACTCATTTTGTGATGGGCACCATTTGTTCCCTTGGATTATTGTTATTGCTGTCATATTTTATCCTCAGGTCAAGATGAAGACTGAGTTTTGCTATTGTTTTCCCCCTCCTCTGCCCTACAACTTCTCTATAGGAAAAACACTGCCAAAAAGGAACTCAACATCACAAACATATGACTGATCAGAGCCTTGATTAACTTTTAATAATGTACATTTATAAAATGAAGTGTCAACCAAAACATCACTTGCTAAAACTGGGAAGGACTTGTCCATTTTTAAAATTGTAAATAGATGTCTTACCACTGAATTTTATTTGATTTGATTGATGTTAAGGTGACCTATTTGGTAAATGTAACACTGGTCTACAGAATCTGCAGCACAGCTGAATATCAAAGGTTTATTAGATGTTATGTTATCTTCTTCTGTTCCCTTAAATTAACTAGAATAGTCTTAAAAGTATGTTTTTGTTTTTTTAACATCTTTATTGGAGTATAATTGCTTTACAATGGTGTGTTAGTTTCTGCTTTACAACAAAATGAATCAGTTATATATATACATATGTTCCCATATCTCTTCCCTCTTGCGTCTCCCTCCCTCCCACCCTCCCTATCCCACCCTTCCAGGCTATCACAAAGCAGCGAGCTGATCTCCCTGTGCTATGCGGCTGCTTCCCACTAGCTATCTACCTTACGTTTGGTAGTGTATATATGTCCATGCCTCTCTCTTGCTTTGTCACAGCTTACCCCTCCCCATATCCTCAACTCCATTCTCTAGTAGGTCTGTGTCTTTATTCCTGTCTTACTCCTAGGTTCTTCACGGCATTTTTTTTTTCTTAAATTCCATATATATGTGTTAGCATATGGTATTTGTCTCTCTCTTTCTGACTCACTTAACTCTGTAGGACAGACTCTAGGTCTATCCACCTCATTACAAATAGCTCAATTTAATTTCTCTTTATGGCTGAGTAATATTCCATTGTATATATGTGCCACATCTTCTTTATCCATTCATCTGATGATGGACACTTACGTTGTTTCCATCTCCAGGCTATTGTAAATAGAGCTGCAATGAACATTTTGGTACATTACTCTTTTTGAATTATGGTTTATCAGGGTATATACCCAGTAGTGGGATTGCTGGGTCATATAGTAGTTCTATTTGTAGTTTTTTAAGGAACCTCTATACTGTTCTCCACAGTGGCTGTATCAATTTACATTCCCACCAACAGTGCAAGAGTGTTCCCTTTTCTCCACACCCTCTCCAGCATTTATTGTTTCTAGATTTTTTGATGATGGCCATTCTGACTGGTGTGAGATGATATCTCATCGTAGTTTTGATTTGCGTTTTTCTAATGATTAGTGATGTTGAGCATTCTTTCATGTGTTTGTTGGCAGTCTGTATATCTTCCTTGGAGAAATTTCTATTTAGGTCTTCTGCCCATTTTTGGATTGGGTTGTTTGTTTTTTTGTTATTAAGCTGTATGTGCTGCTTATAAATTTAGGAGATTAATCCTTTGTCAGTTGCTTCATTTGCAGATATTTTCTCCCATTCTGAGGGTTGTCTTTTCATCTTGTTTATGGTTTCCTTTGCTGTGCAAAAGCTTTGAAGTTTCATTAGGTCCCATTTGTTTATTTTTGTTTTTATTTCCATTTCTCTAGGAGGTGGGTCGAAAAGGATCTTGCTGTGATTTATGTCATAGAGTGTCCTGCCTATATTTTCCTCTAAGAGTTTGATAGTTTCTGGCCTTACATTTAGGTCTTGAATCCATTTTGAGCTTATTTTTGTGTGTGGTGTTAGGGAGTGATCTAATCTCATACTTTTACATGTACCTGTCCAGTTTTCCCAGCACCAAGTATTGAAGAGGCTGTCCTTTCTCCACTGTACATTCCTGCCTCCTTTATCAAAGATGAGGTGACCATATGTGTGTGGGTTTATCTCTGGGCTTTCTATCCTGTTCCATTGATCTATGTTTCTCTTTTTGTGCCAGTACCATACTGTCTTGATTACTGTAGCTTTGTAGTATAGTCTGAAGTCAGGGAGCCTGATTCCTCCAGCTTTGTTTTTTGTTCTCAAGATTGCTTTGGCTATTAAATGTATGTTTTAAACCAATGCTTCCAACACCATTAAATTTGTGTAGATTTGATTTGATGATTTATAGCCTTCTGAAAAGAAAGGAATATAGTCTTCCCTTGGTATCCATGAGGGATTGGTTCCAGGACCACTGCAGATATCACAGACTACAGATGCTCAAGTCCCTTGTATAAAATGGTGTTGATTTGCATGTAACCTAAGCACATCCTCTGGTATACTTTAAATCATCTCAGATTACTTATAATACCTAACACAATGTAAATGCTATGTAAATCATTATAAATACAATATAAATGCTATGTAAATAGTTGCTGGCATACAGCAAATTCAAGTTTTACTTTTTGGAAATTTCTAGAATTTTTTGCTGAATATTTTCTATCTACAGTTACTTGAATCAGTGGATGCAGAACTGGCAGACACAGAGGGCTAACAGTGGATCAGTAAAACACTACTTTACCAGAAAAAAATCTATAAGATATTTTCCACACTAATCACCTGCTTTATAGATGAATGATCCATAGAGTGATTGCTTAAATATTTAATTATAAAAAATACAGAAAGGGAAAGTAAGCCATTCAAAATATACTTTCTTATTCCCATATTTTCTCCTATCATATTTTAAAAAATATTTCTCATGTATGATAAGCCTACATAAAAATAAAATTAAAGCACATAATTTGGTTAATGAATACAATGCAGTAATGGTGAAATACTCTATTTACATCATTATATGTATTACCCCAGAACCAATACTATTTTTTCCTATTTTTAATATGCTGAGATTATCCAATAAATATTTACTGAAAACCCCATTATATGCCCTGTTCTGTTCTAGATAGCAGGGTATGGTAGAGAATAGTACACAGAAAATCACAGTTCTTATGGAGCTCACATTCTACTTGAGGGAAACAAAATAAGCAAGCAAATGAATAAAAAGAACAGTTTCATCGTAACCAACACTATGGAGAAAATTAAGAAGGGTGATGGAAGGGAGAGTGATTGGCTGATAGTTATTATAAATAGGGACGTCAAGGAGAAAGTCAGTCTAAAGTCAGACAAGAAGATCAACAAAGAAACACTCTGGGAGGAGAGCAATTCCAGATTGGGGGAACAGCAAATGCAAAAGTCTTCAGTCAGGTAAAACCTGGAGGGTTCAAGGACTGGGAAGGGAGTCAGTGTAGCTGACACAGGGCGAGAAAGAGAATTAAGGAGATAGATTTTGAGGAGCGTGGAGAGACAAGGTTATGCATGGCCCCATGTTGGTCAAAGTAATAAATTTCTGTTTTATTCTAATTAAAACCAGGGACCACTAAACATTTTAAACAGAGTATATGTAATCTACATACTGTTTTAAAAGGGCACTTTGAATGTTGTATGGAGAGAGAATAGATTGAGGGAAAAGTAGGAATAGAAGCAATTAGGAAGCTATACTCAGATGCTGGCTTGGATTTGGGTAGAAATAATGGGCATGCTGAGGAGTGATCAGATTTGGAATATTTATGATTCTGTGTGTGGGATACATGTAGGGGGTTTGGGCCTAACAACTGAGTGAATGGTGATGTCACTTACTGAGAAGCAGCAAATTTGAGGATGAGGAAAATCAAGAATTCCACTCTGAATATTCTAAGTTTTAGTGAGCTATTAAATAGCTAAGTGGAGATATAGAGTAAGTAGGTGGATACATGATCCTGGCACCCTGGAGATTATATGATTTGCAGTTCTTTTCCAAAAATTTGTACTACCTTCTTACAGATATTTGGCAAATACCCTCATTATTTTTTGTTAATATCCTGCCCAAAGCCACTAGTGGAACTTCTTTAGAGATAAACAAACAACTAATTTCTTCCTCATACTTACTTCCTCACATAGATGTCCCAGGCTAACATTGAGAAGAAGAATGTTAATTTTGTTAGATTCCTGAAAAGGAAATTTCACTGATCATTAGTATCAGTGAATACTCAGTCTTTTAATTTACCTTAATTTACTCCTTCTTGCTTTTTATAACACTTCTCTCCTTCTCCAGAAAAGTATGAAAGAAGGTCTTAATATGATTTACATACTAAAGGTCAAAATAGCATTAGTCTTGTATCACCAGTACTTACTAAAGGACTTAGAATATACTGAAAATTAAATAAATGTTGGTTGAATCAATGAATCAATGATATATTTATACTCACATGTATTTCAAAATTAATTTTCATCATCAGGTTTAATAATTTCTCAAGGACCTTGAGTCATTCCAACTAACATATGAAGTCAAGCCACATATATACAAAAGAGGCTATCTAACTAGGTCAATAAGGCCAGAGATGGTGAGTTAGTTAAGTCAAGTTCATTGGGTAAAACCATATTTCCTACACATACATGGTCTATAGCTTAAGTGAACAAATACTGTTTTCTCCCACAAAAATTGTTTTCAATAGGTAGTTGAAAATAGAGAATTCAAACTTAACTAAAAGATCAGGGATGGAAAGTGAGACTTGGAGATGATTAGAGGTTGATTGGAACATCAGATCTGGGCCTGTGATGCCCTTTGTGATGCCCTTGCTTCTTGTTCTAGACAAATGTGATCAGAATTCACCCACTCAATACTTCACAGAAAAAAGCAGTGCCAGAGAGTGGAGCGCTGGTGACCAACAGGATTCGTTTACAGTTGTTCCAATTGACAGAGCAACTGAAAATGCATCTTCCTCTCTCCCTGATCATCACTACAATGAGGAGAGGCAAATGTGAGAGATGAGTGCACGTGTAGGTTGATCTGGGAGCAGAAAACAGAAATTGTCTCTGGAAAACAATTGATGAGAAGAAAGGATGATGATTCACTGAGATGGAGGCAGGGGACAGTAAGGACAGGGCCAGTGGGTTTTTGGCAAATGAAGGGATTTTGTTCTTTGGGGTAAATTTTTAGTTTGTATGCATTGTATTTTTTTTTTGAACTTTTACTTCCAAGGTGACATGCCAATAGCCCATGAACCTATTAAAGAAAGACTATTAGCCCTTTTTCACAAAGGTTTATAGAGAAAATATCCATTTTATTATGATACAATATAGAAGAAGTATACTTTTATAGTAACCGGTATGTAAAAATTCGCTGATCTTTTCCATATCCATCTAACAAGATAATAGCTAGCCATGGTTTTGCCTTCCAAAGAACCAGTGTCAAGAATATGCACATACCTTACAAGTTTTCTGATTAAATGGCTCATTAAGGCTGGCTCCAATTACATTTTATAGTCAGAGATGAAGTAAAAAATATAGGGCTTGAAATATTCTTTTTCCATACTTAATAAAAATGCAAATACTGGGACCCCCAACCTGGGAGACTCTGATTCACAAACTCTCTGGAAAGTTCCAATGAAGCTGATTTGCCTTTAGACCACACTTTGAGAAATATTTGTTTTCACTTGTGAACTTGAAGTTTTAGGGACGTTAGAGATCATCCTGTAAAGTTATTTGGCTTGTTTTACAAATGATAAAACTGAAGCACAAAATGTTTCAGTGCTTGCCAAAATCAGTCGGTTATTATCAACAAAGATCTCCTAACTCTAAGGCCAGAGTTCCCATGTGAAGCTCCTTCCTACACAGGACCTGGAACACAATGGTGCAAAAATAAAATAAGAACCTGTGTTTGATTGATATAGCCTCCATAGGCTGCCAAATAGTATGAGGATGTAGTTTGAGAATTCCGTCACCATCCACAGATAGGCAGCAACCTTAAATGAGCAACCAAATGAATATTAAGTCTATAATGATTTACTCAGCTTTAATAAAAATATATCCTTACCTTTGTATAGAACTGTGTACTTCACAAAGGGCTTTCACATATTATCTGAGTCTCCCCCAAAACTTCACGAGACAAATTGAGACTGTTATTTCCATTATAGAGGCAAGGAAAATGAAGCTCAGAGAACTCAAGTATGATGGAATTACAGCTTGGACATATTTAATGTTCTAAGTTCAACAGGTACAATTCAGCCAAATGAGAAAGTACAAAAGTGTGGGCCATTAGCTTGCCAATATGCTCAGTGAGGATGTGCACCAGACTTAGCAGAAAACAGGACATGTTCCCTGCCCTCCCTCAGTCCCAGGCCCCTCCAGGCCTCTTGTGGAATGAGCAATACTCCTCACTGAATGGGAAGCTAATGTTTGTTTAAAGACAGGTATTTTTATACCTCGTTTTCACTACACACATATACAATTACTACCTCTGTTGTCTGCCCAAAGAAGCAGCAGCCTGGTCCAACAGGAAGTTGGTAGAAGACTCACTCAGAAATGCTGAGCTGATCTCTAGTTACACAGACAGAGCCTAGAGAGGTGGCCTTCTGGCAGAGTTACACACCATCCCCATCTGCTCACCCAACCACCCCACACCATGGCACAGAACATGGCCACATTCAGTCTAGACCATCAAGATCGGAGAGAGAGAATTTTTTAACTGAAAAACACTGAACTAGAGTCCAAAATGATTTTTTAAGGGATATTTTGACCATACGGAGTTTTTCTTTGTCCATTGATTTTATGACTTCCTTACTGACACTTAATTAAAAATCAGTATGGCTGGTTGACTTTATATTTTCAGATTTAAAATCCAGATGTCAAGGCAACCAAATGAATGGCAAAAATATGGCTTTTATGAAAAATAGCTGCAGGGAGCCATTTAAATATGTCTTAGTATTCCCCACAGGAATACCTGGAAGAAGTACTTTACATGAGGTTATGCAAGAAGCACTAGGAGGTGAGACTGATAAAGGAGGAAGCCAGTACAAGATGCATTCAGGAGCAGGTTACTGTTGTGGGAGACCTCTGGAAAATGGATAAAACCTACCTCAGAGTTGTCCCACCAGAGGGTGGGGAAGCTAGAATTCTTATCAACAAACTCCTGTTTGGCCATTGGTTAAAGTCTGTTCTCAAGTCATTTCTTTTCCTGCACGTCTTGCAAAGCCAAAGCTAAAGGAGTCCAACACTGCTAAAACCGGCTTTATGAGAAATGTTAAAGGAACTTCTTTAAGCTGAAAAGAAAAGGCACTAATTAGTAACAAGAAAAAATATGAAAGTATAGATCTCACTAAGTAAAGTCATATATCATAAAGGTAGTAGATTAATCACTTATAAAGCTAGTTTGAAGGTTAAAAGGCAAAAGTTGTGAAAAATACCATAACTACAATAATTTGTCAAGGTACACACAAAATATAAATATATAAAATGTGACATCAAAAACATAAAACATGAGGGGAGGAGTAAAAATGCAGAGTATTAGAAAGTGTTCAAATGTAAGCTGCTATCCACTTAAAATGGACTGTTTTATATATAGCCTGTTACATGTGAGCCTCATGGTAACAACAAGGCAGAAACTTGTAGTAATTACACAACAGAAAAAGAGAAAATAATCTAAGCATAACACTAAAGAAAGTCATCAAATCACAAGGGAAAAGAGCAAGAGAAGAACAAAGGAACCAAGAGGAGCTATAAAACACTAGAAAATAATTAACAAAATGTCAATAAGTACATACCTATCGATAATGACTTTAAATGTAAAGGGACTAAATTCTCCAATTAAAAGAAATAGAGTGGCTGAGTAAATTTAAAAAAATAAAAATGACCCATCTACATGCTGCCTAGAAAAGACTCAATTTAGATATAAAGAAATACACAGACTGAAAGTAAAAGCATAGAAAAATATGTTCCATGCAAATGGAAACCAAAAGAAAGCTGGGTAGCTCCACTTAGACAAAATAGACTTTAAAACAAAGACTGTAACAAAAGCAAAAAAAGAGCATTACATAATAATAAAGGGATAAATCCAGCAAGACTATACAACAATTGTAAACATTATGCACCCAACACAACAGCACCTAAATATATAAAGCAAAATTAATAGACCTAAAGGGAGAAATTGACAGCAATATAATAGTAGTATGGGACTTAAATACCCCACTTACATCAATGGATAGATCATCCACATGGAATATCAATAAGGAAACTTTGACCTTAAATGACACGTTATACCAGATAAACTTAACACATAGAGAACATCCATCCAAGCAGTGGAATACACATTCTTCTCAAGTGTACATGGAAAAGTCTCCAAAATGGGTCATATATTAGGTCACAAAACAAGTCTCAGTCAATTTAAGAAGAATGAAATCATATCAAGCATCTTTTCCAACCACAATGGTAGAAAACCAGAAATCAATTACAAGAAGAAAACTGGAAATATCACAAATATGTAAACATTAAACAACATGCTACTGAAAAACTAAGGGTTAAAAAAAAATCAAAGGAGAAATCACAAAATGCCTAGAGACAAATAAAAATGTAGATACAACATACCAAAAATTAAAGGATACAGCAAAAGCAGTTCTAAGAGGCAAGTTCATAGTAATACAGGCCAACCTCAAGAATCAAGAAAAATACCAAATTAAATAAATTTAACTTTACACCTAAAGGAACTAGAAAATAAAGAACAAATAAAGCCCAAAGCTAATAGAAAAAAGGAAATTAAAAATGTCAGAGCAGAAATAAATAAAAGAGGGACTAACAAGACAATAGAAAAGAATGAAAAAACTATTAGCTGCTCCTTTGAAAAGATACTCAAAATTGACAAACATTTGGCTAGATTTATCAAGAAAAATAGAAAGACTATTCAAATAAATAAAATCAGAAATGAAAGAGAAGTTATAACTAATACCACAAAGTATCATAAGATACTACTATGAACAATTTATGGCAACAAATTGGATGACCTGGAAGAAATGGATAAATTCCCAGAAAAATACAACCTTCCAAGACTGACTGATGAAGAAATAGAAAATATGAATAGATGGATTACTAGTAAAGAGATTAAATCAGTAATAAAACCTCTCAGTAAACAAGAGTCCAAGACCAGATGGCTTCACTTGTGAATTCTACCAAACATTCAAAGATTTAATACCTCTCTCATACTCTTCCAAAAAGTTAAAGAGGAGGGACTGCTTTCAAACTCATTATACCAGGCCAACATTACTCTGATATTAAAACCAGTCAAGGTCATCACAAAAAGAAAATTACAAGCTGATACCCCTGATGAACATAGATGCAAAAAAACCTTAAACAAAATATTAGCAAATTGAATTGAACAATTCATTAAAAGGATCATACACCATGTTCAAGTGGGATTTATTCCACAGATGCAAGGATAGTTCAACATCTACAAATTAATCAATGTGATACACTACATTAACAAAATGAAGGATGAAAATCATCTAATCATCTCAATAGGTGCAGGAAAAGCATTTAACAAAATTCAACATCCATGTATGATAAAAACTCTCAACAAAGTGGGTATACAGGCAATGTACCTCAACATAATAAAGGTCATGTATGCCAGCCCATAGCTAACAATATACTCAACAGTGAAAAGCTGAAAGCTTTTCTAAGATCAGAAACAAAACAAGAATGCCCACTCTTGCCACTTTTACTCAACATAGTACTGGAAATCCTAGCCACAGCAATCAGACAAGAAAAAGGAATAAAAAGCATTGAAATTGGGAGGAAAGAAGTAAAACTGTCACTATTTGTGGATGACATGATTTTATATATAGAAAACCCTAAAGACTCTACCAAAAATCTGTTAGAACTAATAAAGGAATTCAGTAAAGTTGCAGGGTATAAAAGCAATATTCAAAATTTTGTTGTTTTTTTATGCACTAACCATGAACTAACAGAAAAAGAAATTAAGAGAACAACCCCATTTACAGTTGCATTAGAAAGAATAAAATAACTACAAATAGGTTTAACCAAGAAGGTAAAACATCTGTACACTGAAAACTATAAGACGTTGGTGAAAGAAATTGAAGAAGACATTAATAAATGGAAAAATATACTATGCTCATGGATTGGAATAATTATTATCATTACAATGTCCATATTATCCAAAGCAATGTACATATTCAATGCAATCCCTGCCGAAATTCCAATGGCATTTTTCACAGAAATAGAACAAACAACCCTAAAATTTATATGGAACCACAGAAGACCCTGAATACCTAAAGCAACGTTGAGAAAGAAGAACAAAGCTGGAGGCATCATGCTTCCTGATTTCAAACTATACTACAAAGCTCTAATAAATAAAACTGTATGATATTGGCATAAAACAGACACATAGATTATTAAAACAGAATAGAAAGCCCAGAAATAAATCCACAAATACATAGTCAATTAATTTACAACAAAGGAGCCAAAAATATACAATGGGAAAAAATAGTCTCTTCAAAAAATGGTGTTGGGAAAATTAGCCACATGCAAAAGAAAGAAATTAAACTAGTATGTTACACCATACACAAAAATTAACTCAAAATGGATTAAAGACTTGAGTGTAAGACCTGAAACGATAAAACTTCTAGAAGAAAACATAAGGAACAAGCTCCTTGACATTGGTCTTGGCAATGATTTTTTTGGATCTTACTCCTAAAGCAAAAGTAAACATGTGGGACCACATCAAACTAAAAAGCTCTATGCAGCAGAGAAAACCATCAGAAAAATGAAAAGGCAACTTACCGAATGGAAGAAAATATTTGCATATCATATATTTGATAAGGGATTAATATTCACTCAATAGTAAACAAACTGACAATCCTAATAAAAAATGTACAGAGGATCTGAATAGACATTTTTCCAAAGACATACATATGGCCAACAGGCACATGAACAGATGCTAACATCACTAATCATCAGGGAAATGCAAATCAAAACCACAATAAGATATCACCTCACACCTGTCAGAATGGCTATCCTCAAAAAGGCAACAAATAACAAGTGCTGGCAAAAGTGTGAAGAAAAAGGAACCCTCATGCTTTGCTGGTGGGAATGTAAATTAGTGAGCCACTACATAGAGGTGCCCCCCCCCAAAAAAATAGAACTACCAAATGATCCAGGAATTCCACTTCTGGGAATTTATCCAGAAAATGAAAATGCTAAAGCTTGAAATGATATATACACTCCTATGTTCACAGCAGTATTTCTTATAATAGTGAAGATATGAAAACAGCCTAAGTGTACATCAATGGATAAAGAAGATGTGGTATATATACACAATGGAATACTACTCAGCCATAAAACAGAATAAAATCTTGCCTTTTGTGATGACACGGATGGACCTTGAGGGTATTGTGAGAAGTAAAATAAGTCAGACAGAGAAAGACCAATACCATATGATTTCTCTTATACATGGACTCTAAAAAAAAACAAATGAAAAGCCCAAATAAAACAAAACAAAACCCATAGAACAGAATGATGACTGCCAGAAGGGTGGGTGTTGGGGGTGAGCAAAACAGGTGAGCAAAATAGGTCAAGAGGTACAAACTTCCAGTTATAAAATAAATAAGTCATGTGGATGGAATTTACAGCATGGTGACTATAGTCAATAATATTGTATTTTAATGTTTAAACATTGCCAAGAGAGTAAGTCTTAAAAGTTCTCATCACAAGAAAAAATATATGTAACTTTTATGACGATGAATGGTAGCTACATTTATGGTGGTGATTATTTTGCAGTGTATACAAATATTGAATCATTATGTTGTACATCAGAAACTAACATAATTTTACATGTCAATTACACCTTAATAAAAAGAAAAAAAAAACATCAAAACAAAAGTTTAAGGTTGTGTAGCTTCAATGTATATCTTTCTGTACTCCTGCTTCAGTTGGTCTTTACTTTTACAAATTCCTTTTGGTAACCAGCTCACTGATGCACTACAAAAGATGATTTTAAAATATATCATCACCCAGTATTTTCAGTTGCTTACAGTGAGACAGATAATCAGGGTGTCTTGTATGATGAACTGGAAATTAAGGAAATATTCTGTAGGTTCTTACTGCTTTATAGTGGAATTCAAATGTGTACCTCATTGGGATAATTCTATTCTGGATTTACCCAAATCAACCATCCCATTTATGCTGTGAGTAGTATTTGCCCAATGGCTTGGGCAAATTAGTTTTGAAATGCAAAGACTAATTCCAAAATGCTTTAAGAGCAAGGACCCTCTCTTACTCATCTTTTATATTCCCAAGCCAGAATGAATAGAAAGATAAGTGAATGAATGATTTACATTGACATTATAGCTACATATGTGTTAGGATGTAAGAATTCCTCTGAGAAAATATGGAAGCAACAGAAAACAGAGTTTTTTGTTTGTTTTTGCTATTCAGACTGTGAAATATATTGAGTAACTAAAGCTTGCTAAAAATGGAAATGTCTTCATCTATGCAGATACAGTTAACAAATTCCACAGAAAAGCCTTCCTATGAATTGCTGTACTTCAGTTTTCTGATTATCTACCTACATAACTACAGAAAAGCAAAAGTCTGTAAATAGTACTGCCAAACAGATACATATTGTCCTGGAGTTGTTAAAAATTAATGAATTATTAGGGGGACCTTCAAGATGGTGGAGAATTAAGATGTGGAGATCACCTTCCTCCCCACAAATACATCAAAAATACATCTATGTATGGAACAACTCCTACAGAACACATACTGAATGCTGGCAGAAGACCTCAGACTCCCCACAAGACAAGAAAATCCTCACATACCCGGAGAAAACAGAGCCAAAAGAATAGGGATGGGACCTGCACTTCTGGGAGGGAGCTGTGAAGGAGGAAAGGTTTCCACACACTAGGAAACCCTTTCAATGGCGGAAACGGGGGGGTGGGTGAGGCGGAAGCTTCAGAGCCATGGAGGAGAGCGCAGCAACAGCGGTGCAGAGGGCAAAGCTGAGAGATTCCTGCACAGAGGATTGGTGCTGACCAGCACTCACCAGTCTGAGAGGCTTGTCTGCTCACCTGCTGGGGTGGGTGGGGACTGGGAGCTGAGGCTCAGGCTTTGGAGGTCGGATCACAGGGAGAGGACTGGGGTTGGCTGCATGAACACAGCCTAAAGGGGGCTAGTGTGCCACAGCTACCGAGAGGGAGTCTGGGAAAACGTCTGGACCTGCCTAAGAGGCAACAGACCATTATTTCAGGGTGCATGAGGAGAGGGGATTCCTTCCCTGTGTGCCCACAGAAAGCAGAGCACTGTCTAAGCAAGCTCCAGAGACAGGCACAAGCCATGGCTATCACCTCGGACACCAGAGACGGGCATGAAAAGCTAACACTGCTGTCGCTACTACCAAGAATCCTGTGTGCAAGCACAGGTCACTACACCCACCCCACCCCCTGGGAGCCTGTGCAGCACGCCACTGCCAGGGTCCCAAGATCCAAGGACAACTTCCCCGGGAGAAAACACAGTGCACCTCAGGCTGTTGAAATGTCATGCTACCCTCTGCCACTGCAGGCTCACCCCGCATTCCAATTATGACTACTGTACTCCTCCCTCTCCCCAGACTGAGAGAGCAAGAGAGCCCTGATCAGACACTGCTTTAAGCTCCTCCTCTCTGGGCAGGGAACAGACACCTGAGGGCGACCTACATGCAGAGGCGGGGCCAAAACCAAAGCTGAACCCCAGGAGCTGTGCGAATAAAGAAGAGAAAGGGAAATATCTCAGTGCAGCCTCAGGAATAGTGGATTAAATCCCCCCACAATCAACTTGATGAGCCCTGCATCTGTGGAATACCTGAATACACAACGAATGTTCCCAAAATTGAGGCAGTAGACTTTGGGAGCAACTGTAGACTTGGAGTTTGCTGTCTGCAACTGATTTGTTTCTGATTTTTTAAGTTTATCTTAGTTTAGTTTTTAGTGCTTGTTATCATTTGTGGATTTGTTTATTGGTCTTGTTGCTCTCTTCCTTTTTGATTTTATTGTTTTTTCAATTAAATTTTTTTTTTCTTCTTTTTTTCTTCATTTTCTTTTGAGCTGTGTGGCTGACAGGATCTTGGTGCTCCGGCAGGGTGTCAGGCCTGAGCCTCCAAGGTGGGAGAGCTGAGTACAGGACATTGGACCCCCAGAGACATTCTGGCCCACGTAATATCAATTGGCGAAAATTCCCCAGAGATCTCCGTCTCAACACTAAGACCCAGCTCCACCCAATGGTCAGGTGCAGTGCTGGATGCCCCATGCCAAACTACTAGTAAGACAGGAACAAAACCCCACCCACTAGCAGAGAGGCTGCCTAAAACCATACTAAGTTCACAGCACCCCAAAGCACACCACCAGATGCAGCCCTGCCCACCAGAAAGACAAGATCCAGCCCAACCCACCAGAACACAGGCACCAGTCCGCTCCACCAAGAAGCTTACACAACCCACTGAACCCAACTTAGCCACTGTGGGCAGACACCAAAAACAACAGGAACTACAAACCTGCAGCCTGCAAAAAGGAAACCCCAAACACAGTAAGTTAAACAAAATGAAAAGACAGAGAAAATGCAGCAGATGAAGGAGCAAAGAAAAAACCCACCAGACTAAACAAATAAAGAGGAAATAGGCAGTCTACCTGAAAAAGAATTCAGAGTAGGCACCATACTACAGGGTACAGACTACTGGTCTGCTCAACTCTTATACTCTATATTTCTGGCCAATCCACATGTCTTCAACACAATTAATCTCACCAGCAAAAACTAATTTCTAACCTTCATTTTGCTAATCAACAAAGCAACTACTGTTGATTAGAGCTAAAAGTAGTTGAAGAGCTCACAGGAACTCTCTCCAGGGCCCTTTTGATTAAATGCCACAGCACCACCCCTGTGGTGTATATTCCCTCCTCAGGCAACTCACCGCTGCCAATGTGGATTAAATCTAATTAATATACTCCTCCATACCACACTATCTCTGATGAAGGATTTAAAAAGTAAATTAACACTGACACAGCAGGCGGAAAACAGCAATAAATCCTTTAGTGAAATAGAGTAAATATTGGCAGGGCCTTTCTACCCCATATGGACATTTTGAGACACACGTGTCTCCACCTTGTTCTTGGCCATGCCCAAAGGCATAATCCTTGTCTTCATGGTCATGGCCAGGCCTCTGGCACATCTGTATTCCAGTTCCTGCAAGAGGAAAAGAACTTAGTCTGAGAAAAGTGACTAGTCTTTAAGTTGGAGAACAGATGTAAGTTGAATACATCATTACCCCTCATGTCTACTTGGTCCAGGGTTAGTCACATGGCCACACCTACTTGCAAGGAAGAACGGGAAATATTGTCTCTACCTAGATTGACACATACCCAGGAAGAAAGAAGCAACTTGCAGTTGGCTATAGTCTTCCCCTCTGTCCACCCAAGTATCCTACACACCATTCTACCTGCAATACAACACACCACCCTTCTCCCAAGGGAAAATACTCAAAATTCCATCCGTTTACTGCAGCCAGCTCAAAATTCAGGATGCCTGAGTGATGAGAAGCTTCTCCATCTTGTCCAGTGTGGCTCCTCAAGCCCAGAAAATGTATAACCTAGAAAGCAGGTTAGATATGTATCTACATACTTCCCAGTAGACACACAACACACAATGAGGACCAAATACTAGCCTGAGCATATCACTTCCTTATAACACTTTGCTAACAGTGTCAAAGGGTCATAGGAAAGCAAATCTTCAAATTAAGCAGTTTGGGTGCTCTAGGTCTCTGAGATCACTGGGAGTGGCTTCCTGAGCTGAGGGAGTTGTCAGTAGCTTCTTGGAGGTTCCTGAGATTTACAGCTGCCTACAGGTGAGCTCTCAAGCACTGACTGGTAAGATCAGCAATGGCAACTTCTCTGCTCTTCACTCCCTTAGTCATTCCATTAGTTGTGGAAGCTTCTAATTTCCTGTATTAAAATGTTTTATTCTTGGAATTTTGACTTTTATTTTCCTAAGCAAACCCAAACTGTTACGCCATATTTCATCAAACCTAAGTCATCATCAAATATAAGACCTACCATCAATTTTTTCAACACACGAAAAGAAAGACTATTGCTATGTAAACTATGGTATGTCATTGATTGTTAAAACATTCTGATTTCAGAGATATTTGAATGTTTAAAATATGCCTTTTAGAATCATATGGAAAGAGTTAATCCGTTTGGAATTGTTTTTTGTGTATGAGATGAAGTAGGATCAAGTTTCATATTTTTCCACATGGATACAATTTTCTCAGCACGATCTATTACAAATAATATTACATTTCTTCTCCCCGACCTGTAGTGCTGTCTCTTTCAAATATCAAGTACCCATACTTGTGTGGATATGATTCTGGGTTCCCTAGTCCATTCCACTGGCTTGTTTCTCTCCACACCAATACAAGATGCCTTAGTTACTATATTGTCAAAATAAGTTTTGATAGCGAGTGAGCAAATCTTCCCAGCTTGCTCTTCTTCAGGGTGAGCTTGGCCTTTTGTATACTGTGTACATTTTAGACTCAGCTTGCTAAGTCACACACAAAGCACTCTGGGGGTTTCAATGCCATTGACTCTAAATGAATTGGCACAGATAGTGCTTAGTCTTCTAATTTGTGAATGTAGTGCATCTCTCTCCATTTTTGTAGCATCCTTTCAATAAAAATATTTTTAAATTATTTAAATACTCTTAGAAGCCTGCCACATATTTTGGATTTATTCTAAAATGCTTCCTATTTTTAACCCTTTTGTGAATGGTATCTTTGTACAATTTAATTTATGTATGTTGTCTTTGCAAACTCTTGCAAGACTTTCTGTAAATAATGACAGTTGTGTTTCTTCCTTCTAATCCTTGTACCTTTAATTTCTTTTTCTCACCTTACTGAGCTCACTGAAACCTTGAGTATAGTGTTGGGTGGAAGTGGTGATAGTGAACACGCTTGTCCTTTTCTTGATCATGAAGGGAAAGAACTAAACGTCTCACCATTAAGTGGGATGTTAGCTATAGTTATTTTGGAAAATAAGAATTCTACCTTCTCTCTATTCCTAGTTTGCTAAGAGATAAATAGACCATTTTACCAAATGTTTTATTATGTGATGACAAATGTTCAAGGGCATTCCAACCTGCAATATCTTTCTCATCACAAGCCACTTACACAACACATAGTATGCAACACATCATCATTTTTTGTTATGACAGGACACGATCTCCAGGTACCTATTTCTGAATTTGTTAAACTATTCTAACAAAGATATCCCTGGACACATAGTTGAAATGAGATGGTTCCTTTCTTTCTTACATAGCAGTCTGTCTGTCTACTTTCACATGGGTGCTCTGTTCTATGTCATCATTCACTTGAGATTCTTTTGAACACACTAAAGCTTTACTACCTAAGGAAGAGAAGAAGTGTAATAGTGTTTTGAGGAATTCCAACACAAAAATCGCTGCTTAAAAATGGCCATAAGTAATGTGACAGACTGTACTAAATATCCCTTCAAAGTCTATTCTTCCTTGTTCCCTCTTACATGTCTGCCCAGCTAAGGATGACAGTTCTGAACCTCCTTTGCAGCCAGGTGAGGCCACGTGACTCAGTGGGCCAGTGGGAAGAGAGGGAAAGGAAGGCGGAGAACTTCCAGGCATGTCCTTTTTATGGACAAGCTGCGTTTCCAGGACCCTGGCTCTTTATTCTTTCCTGCGAACTAGAAGGCAGATACACCAGCAATCCCGTTCTGAACCAGCAGATGAAGATGGTGATTGAGAGTGGCAGGGCAACCGGCAGAAACTTGACCTATTCTTTTTTTTTTTAATCAAAATGTAGTTGATTTACAGTGTTGTGTTAATTTCTGCTGTACAGCAAAGTGATTCAGTTATACATATATATACATTCTTTTTTATATCCATTATGGTTTATCCCAAGATATTGAATATAGCTCCCCTCCCTGTGCTATACAGTAGGACCTTGTTGTTTATCCACCCTATATATAATAGTTTGCATCTTCTCACCCCAAACTTTCACTTCATCCCTCCCCCACCCCCTTCCCCTTTGCAACCACAAGTCTGTTCTCTATGTCTGTGAGTCTGTTTCTGTTTCATAGATAAGTTCACTTGTGTCATATTTTAGATTCCACATACAAGTGATATCGTATCTACTCCCTTAGCATAAACACCTTTTGGAAAA